>NW_024080731.1:1431024-1596462 GCF_003009895.1 Hyaena hyaena | reverse complement strand
GGGCCGTCTCCCGTGCCTCACGCCCTCACTCCGTGCGTTCTTAATGATGCCACCCAACTTGCAATCCCACAAGCCAAGGCACTTCAGGGCAGGGAACTGGTTCCTCCTGATGCCGACCGCATCCCTGGGGTACCACCTAACCTGGAGGGAACTTCCACTGTCCAGTGCCAGACCGAGGCCACCAGTCCAAGGAAAGCCCCACAGTTAGAGGTGGGATATCTCTCCGAAAGCCTATAGTCTGGTGCATGCAGAAGTCGCACATGCACTGGGAAGCCAAATGATTCACTTTGACTCACTTTACTGCGACATTCGCTTTGCTTGCAGGGGTCTGCAACTGAACCCGTAGGATCTCCGAGGTAGGCCTGCTTCTCCGCGAGCGCAGACGGGAAAGCACTTAAAAGTTATTTTTAACTTAAACAATTACAAACCCTTTGGCTTTACATGTTTCAGCCTTACAGGACTATAGAGATGGGGTATTTTGCATTTACTGAGATTCAGGAAAAGATGGAGCAACCAACACACATGCCAATTTCCCTTTTCATTTTTAATGCATGCCAATACTGTGCTTTTCTATTATTTTTCAAAATGCCTATTAATGCTTGTACTGAAGAGATTTCATTGCTCTCAGAACACTGCAGGAGTTCACTTCTTTTGTTTTCATTTCACTGGAATGGGGGAAGTTTTCTCATTAAAAATAATTATGAAAGCATTTTCTACTGTAAGATCTTGCATGTTCTTTAAAGAGCCCTTTTCTTGTACATCAGAAAACCTGTTGTTAAAAACATTAATAAGTGGAGCCTGAGTGGCTTAGTCGGTTAAACATCACCTCTTGATTTGGGCTCAGGTCATGGTCTCACAGTTTCGTGGATTCAAGCCCTGTATCGGGCTCTATGCTGACAGTGTGGAGCCTGTTTGGGATTCTTCCTCTCTCTCTGCCCCACCCCACCCATGCTTTCCCAGTGTCTCAAAAATAAATAAACTTAAAAAAATAATAAGACCTTATTTCATTTCTTTACTGAACATTTCACATAAATGCCTTTCCTTTATGTTTCAGAGTTTGAGTGGTATAAATACAGAGAACAAACTGGTGGTTTGCAAGAGGGTAAAGGCATGGAGAGATAGGCAAAATAGGTGAAGGGGAGTAAGAGTCACAAACTTTGGTTATAAAGTAAATACATCACAGGGATGAAAAGTACAGCAAAGAGGATATAATCAGTAATATTGTAATAACATTGTATGGTGGCAGATGGTAACTATACTTACTGTGGTGCACACTGTGTCACGTGTAGAACTGTCCAATCACTATCTTGTACACTTGAAACTAATATAACATTGTCAACTATGCTCCAATAATAATTTTTAAACATTTCTATATTTCCAAAAATTCTTTCAAATGCATAATGTTTGACTTCCCATTTAGGGCAACGCATGCTAAGAAAATAATTTGGCAAACGTGAGGATGAATGTGTAAGGACTTTCATTACATTCTTTTTAATAGTGAATCATGGAAGATACTATGAAAGTCTATCAAAAGAGAATTTGGCTAAATAGTCTCCGGTATATTTACTCACTTGAGAAACTAGAAATAGCATAAATAAGATTCTATTTTACATTTTTGTCCTGTGTTGCACAAGTAAGTAGCAGCCCTAGACCAGAAAAACAGGCAATCTGACTCTAGAGACAATTCTTTCAGTCATTATGCTACTGATGTCTTTCAGAATATGTTCTTAATATACTATTTAAATATAGCAATTATTCAGAATACAAATTGGGAAAATGAAATATATGGCTATATCTTAACATATCTCTAGTCACTACATCTGAAAGCAACTATTTGTAACAATCCTCATTTATTATATTTTCCTTCCATTTTTCTAATTTTCTATAATATTTGTATTTAATTAGAATATATAAGGTTAATGGATAATGAATATTCTTTTTATTTTTTATGTAAACTCTATATCTATGAACTCAGAACTCCGAGATGATGAGTTGCATGCTCTACTGATGAGCCAGGCAGGCACCCCAGGATATGCTTTCTTAATACATGGCAGTTTGAGGGAAAATGAAGAAAAATGCATATACCTGTGTAAATGTATTGAATGGTTATTAACTAAAATATTAGCAGTGCTTATATTCAAATGATAGATTACAGGAAAAGTTTTCCCAAATTCCTTTCTGTCTTTATACGTATGGTTTATCGTTTCTTAGTCACAATATGTTACACAGTGATAAAGGTGTGATAAAAGTTTAAAATAAAAAATATGGTACAATTTGCTTTGCTTGCATTGAATACTCTGTTTATAGGCAGTGACAGCAGAATGGAAACATAACCAAGCCTTTCTATCCCTACAGCAATGTAAACTATTTAAGTAGTACACAGATAATTTAAGGATGATACAGTCAGTGTTCCCAGGGTAAGCAATTTTCATTCCATTACCACAGCTGCAAAAGGACAACTCTGAACCACCTGCAGAAATTTCTTTCAAATATGTCCTAGGAGAATCTCAGCTTGCAGCCTAGTAGCCTTCTCTTAAGACACAAACCAGCTTCAGCTACTGCTTTCACTAAGTCAAGGAGTCTAGATGTGTGTTTTCATGGAGCAAAGAGAAATAGCCGCCTACTGAACATGAAAATCTTAAGAATTCATATTCCAGACAATCTATACAGCACATAAATGTATCAAATTAACCTACTGTATACCTTGAATTTGCACAGTGTTATATGTCCAATATATTTTTAATGAAGAGAAATGTGTATTAATCAAATAATTCATATTCCAGAGAAAATACGGTTTTATACTTAGGTTAAGTTAAACTTAAGATGTGCCTTTGTCAGTGATCTCAACACAAGACCCTTCGACATAAAGTTTATAAATGCAAATGGATGGTCTATCTATTACTGTTTCAATTCCAAATCAAATTTCATCTCTTCTGTTTATATTTTATTGGGAAAGATCACAGAGTTGGAGAGCCACAATAATATGAAATGAAAACCTTAGATTAGCTAATTAAATATTTTTTAAAATCTTGTTATAATTGGTCTATTCCATGTTCACTTTGTCACTGCCAACAGTAGAGAAATATATTAATTAATAATACATTTTGAGTTATTACTCTGAGGACCAGAATCAATGACTGAGGTCTGTTACTACAGAAAGTCAAAAATGTCATTGAGAGTGATTCTGATTTCACAATATTCTTGATCATCATAATGTTTATTAAAAGATCCATTAAAAGTCCATCATGCTAATTTAACTAGGAAAATCTGATAGATTGCCATTGGATAGCTTCCACTAAATTCATGTAGGGGAATTATAACCAAAGCCTTGTCATTAAGAAATAAATAAAAACTGTAATGATGTATTAATTACTAGCAGAAATCAATTATTTCATTAATGAGCCAAATTAAATCTTTAAGACAAAATTTAATAAAACTGTTTGATTTTCATTTTTAAAAATAACTCACTGATATTTTGCTTTTAGGATTAATGTATCTCAGTCATTGTAGTTTAGAGTTGTGTACACTAACTTGGAGTGCTATAGAGGTAAACCATTCCTGTTTCCTGCCTTCTGGAAGTGCTCACAGATATCACACCTCCTTATTTCTCTTGGGTGGCAGCCTCTTTTGTAAGGGCGGTTGACCCAGTGCAAAGGTGCCTAGATGGTAAATCAGTCTATTTCTGTGGATCCAGTCGGCAAAGCAATTTTGATTCTTCCATTATGTCCTTCCTCTTAACACCTTTATCAGCAGTAAAGGACATATGTTGATTCTCCATCTGCTGGCCTTTTATCTTGCCTCTCATTTTGTACAAGATCCAAGCAAAAAATAAGGACACTCTTTATTTGACATACTCAAGGAACCTAGCCTAGAGGAATTTGTGCACTAGGTGTATTAAGTTGGCCACTCTGTCTTTGTCTTTCCTGTGGATAATCTTTCATATTTAGATAAAAGGTAGTTAGTAAACAAGAAGCTCATTTTTTAAATGGATGTATGATTCAATAAATCTATAGCACAAAAGTCTCAAAAGTATGTTACTTTCTCTCCTTAATTTATAAGTATTAAGTGCCTGGCATTTTGTAAAATGCTGGCACAAAAACAAGTGAGACTCAGGTCATGTCAGTAGGATGGCAGAAAAGGGAGCTCTGGACTTTTCTTTCTCCAATGGACACATTGATTCAACAGCAATACAAAAATCAATTTTTTGTGAGAAATAGAGAAATTAGTTGAAATGAGAGGCTCTTGCAGCCTGAGCAAGTATGAAACCAGCCACAAGTTCCCATCCCTGACACATTGCCATATAGTTAGGAGGAAACCTCCAGATCCCTGGAGGATCGGAGCTTATTCCTGAAGAGAGAGAGACTTAAACCACACAAACAACATTCCAACTTTTCTGGGTTCTGCCCAAGGGATGGCTTCTATCGTACCTGTCTCAGAGTGTTGACAAACTCAACTGTTAGAACCCTGAAACTACAAGGAACAAAAATGTCAATTTGATCTGTACACATCCACCCACAACAACTCCTTCTCAAGTTCAACACAAAACTGGGGAGGATGAGGTTTGAACTATACATCCAAAGCCCCAAACTTTTGGGGTGTCATTTAAGGAATTAGTTTTAATTAGTCTTGAAGCACTGACAGGACCTGGCATACACTAGACCCTTGTGGATACAGAGAACAAAGGTGGTGATTTGAACTAGTGTGGGGGTACTTACCACATCTCCTTCTGGTTCAACAAAGAATAAGGAGGTGGAAACCAAAGCAAAAAGAGAAATAAAATTAGCCCCTAGGTTTTACCTGGGGAGGGAAAACGTTCGATCACAAATTCAACATACCAACCTCTCTGGGTGCTACCTAGGGATTAACTTTTGTCTTGCCTGGATCAGAGCACTAATGGGACTCAGCATATGTTAGACCTCTGGGATCATCAGAGGACAAGGCAATCAATTAAACTAGTGTATGGCATTTATTACAGCTCCTCCTCCAGCTCAACATGGAACAAGCAGGTAAAAGCAACAACAACAAACAAACAAACAAACAAACCAATTCCCAACTTTTCTTTCGGTAGGGACAGAATTGGATTGCGTATCAAAAGTTTCAATGTTTCCAGAAGTTGCCCAAGGGATTGGCTTCTCTGTTACATAAATCAGATCACTGACAGGACATGGAATTTTCGAGATTTCAGGAGCACTAAGGATAAAGAAAGTTATTTGCACTGTGATACAAATATTCACCACATCCCTGTACCCTCTCCCCTGACACACACACACACACACACACACACACACACACACACACACACACTAGTACAACACAGAGTGAGCAGGTGAAAAAGTCCAGTTACCAGCTTGTCTCTGAGGAGAGAAAGAGTTCGACAGTGCATGTGATGTTCTGATTTCTCCAGTTACTACCCTCAAGGATTAGTTTCTGTTTCTCCTAAGAGCTAAGAACAAAAATGGTAGTTTGGACTAACACAAATATTTGAGAGGCCTACAAAAGCTTTAGCTGGCTTGATTGATAAACATCCTCTCTTGTATGAGATCAATCCATAAAGGCTGAGAGAGACAGCATTTCTGCCTAATATATAGACACTAACACAAAGAGTCAAAAAAATGAAAAAAATATATAGAAACATGATCCAAAAAAGGGCACAAGATAAAACTCCAGAAAATAACCCTAATGAAATGGAGATATATGAATTACTGAAAGAAGATTAAAATTAACTATTATCAAAATGCTCATTAGGCATGAAAATAAGAATTTCAACAAAGAGAAAAATGTTTAAAAAGAACCAACTATTAATTTTTGAGTTAAAGAATATACCTGAATTGAAAAATTTAATAGAAGAATTCAGTGTCAGACTAGACCGAGCAGAAGAAAGAATTAGCAAACTGGAAGATATCTGAAATTATTCAGAAGAGCAAAAAGGAAAAAAAAAAGTGAGGAAATTCAAGTATTTATGGGATGTCAATAAGAAGACCAATATATGCATTGTGTGAATCACAGAAGAGATAAACAACCAAAAGTGTATTCCAAGAAATAATGACTGAAAACTTTCCAAATGTGAAAAAGAAACTGGACAACTAGACCCAGCAAACCCAAAGGATCTCAGATAAGTTGAATCTAGAGAAATCTATATGGAAACAAATTATAATCAACTTAAAAAAAAATGAGAGAATTTGAAAGCAACAAGGGAAACAAGACTTGTTATAAACAAGGGAATCCCCATAAGACTGCCCACAGATTTTAAAATAGAAATGTTTTAGGCCTAAAGGGAGTGGGATGATTTACTCAAAGTACTGAAGAAAAAAGATGCCAACCAAAAAACCTATACAGGCAAATTGGTCCATTAAAAATGAAGGAGAAATAAAGACTTTATCAGATAAACAAAAGCTGAGGGAGTTAGTCTCTACTTGATCTGTCTTATAAGAGTTGCTGTAGAAGAGTTCAAGTTGAAACAAAGAAGCTAAACAGTGACATGAATGCTAGCTATTAAATTCATACTATATTACTATAATGGAAGTAGGTCAATCACTTAATTCTAATATAAAAGTTAATAGACAAAGTATTAAAATAATGATATCTAAAATATGTTAGTGGATTCAAACTAAAAAATGTAAATTGCAACACCAATAACAGAGTATATGTGGGGAGAAATAAAGGTGTAGGATTTTTCTATGAGAGTTCAGTTATTCTCAGCTTACACTAGACTGTTAAATGTTATGCGAGTTCCATAGTTAAATATCTGTAGAAGTTACAGAAAAGAGAAAAGAATCAAAGCATATCATTATAAAAACAAACCAACAAACAAAAAACAATGAAATACAAAGGAAGACAGCAAGAGAGTGACAAATGAACTACAAGACAAATAGAACTAACAAAACTGTGATTTTAAGTCAATATACTTTCCTATCAATAATTACTCTGAATGTAAGTGGATTAAACTGTCCAATCAAAGGACACAGAGTGGCTGAATGGATTAAAATATCCAATTATGTGCTGGCTACAAGAGTCTCATTTAGGTTTATGGACACATATAAGCTGAAAATAAAAGGATGGAAAAAAACTTTTTATGAATATAAAAGCAAGCAGAGGTAGCTATCCTTGTAGCACACAAAATAGACTTTAAGTAAAAATTTTTCATTAAGAGGTGCACCTGGATGGCTCAGTAAGTTCAGTGTCTGACTTCAGCTCAGGCCATGATCTCATGGATCATAACATAAGTTTGAACTCCGCATTGGGCTCTGTGCTCACAGCTCAGAGCCTGGAGCCTGCTTCATATTCTGTGTCCCCCTCCTCGACTCATGCTCCATCTCTCTCTCTCTCCAAAATAAATAAACATTAAAAATTTTTTTAATTGTCATAAGAGACAAAGAAGTATATTAAATAATGTTAAGAGTCAATTCAACAGGAAGATATTAGAAGTATGTGTGCACCCACTATCAGAACATCTAATATGTAAAGAAACATATAGACTGAAAACATATTGACTGAATCAAAGGGAGAAATAGATAGCAACAGAGTTATAGAAGGAGAAAGCAATCCCACAGTTTCAGTAATGGATCGAAGAACCTGTTAAAACATGAATAGAAAAATAGCATATTTGAACACTGGGGACCAAATTGCTTAACAGACATACAGAACAAATAACAGAAAAATAATCTCAAGCACACATGGAATATTCTCCAGGATAGAGTGCATGTCTGTCAAAAAACAAGTCTTATCAATTTTTAAAAAAATTAAGTCATACCAGGTACCTTTTCCAAACTAGAAGGAATGGAATGAAACTAGAAATCAAAAGCAGAAGGAAAAATGGAAAATTGAAAAATGTGAAAATGAAACATTTTGAACCAATGGGTCAAAGGGAAAAAAACCATAGATAAATTAGAAATTATCTTGATAAAATGGAAATTAAAATCTAGCATGCCAAAACAATGAGACACAGCAAAAGTAGTACTAAGAGTAAAGTTTTTAGTGATAAATGTTAAAAAAAGAAGGAAAAAAATGAAACAATAACAAAGATCTTCAATAAACAACCTAAATTTATACCTTAGGTAATCAGGAAAAAAAAAAAAAAAGACCCAACTAAGGCCAAAATTAGCAGAAGCAAGGAATTAATAAAGATTAGAGTACAAATAAACAAAATAGAGAAAAACAAATTAGAAAAAAATAGAAGATTTGAGTTTTTGAAAAGATAAAATTAACAAACTTCAATTAGATTACCTAAGGAAAAAAAAGGACTCAAAATAAAAACTATAATTGAAAGAGGAGATATTACAACTGATGTCACAGAAATAAAAAGGATAAAAGACTACTATAAATAATTATACAACAGCAAACTGGATAAATTGGAAGAAATGGATAAATACCTAGAAAAATACAACTTACCAAGACTTGATAATGAAGAAATAGAAGCAGATCTATAAATAATAAAGAGACTAAATCAGTTATCAGAAATTTCCCAAGAAGAAAAGCCCAGTATCAGATGACTTCCATTTAAAGAAGAATTAATGCTAATCTTTCCCAAATGCTTCCAAAAAAATTGAAAAGTAGTGCACGCTTCCAAACTCTTATTGTGAGGTCAGCATTATTTTGCTATCAAAGCCAGATAAAGACACCACAAGAAATGAAAGCTATAAGCCAGTATCTCTGATAAATATTGAGGTAAAAATCTTTAATAAAATTGTAGCAAACCCAATTCAACAACACATTAAAAGTTTCATACACCATGACCAGGTGGGATTTATCCCTGGGATGCAAGAATAGTTCAACATATAAGTATCAATTTTAATGGAAGAAACAATGTCATAGGATATTTTCCACAGATGCAACTTTAAAATGAATTCTAAAATTCAACACTCTTTCATCATGAACACTCTTGACAGACTAGGAACAGAAGGAAGTTGATATAATAAAGCCCAGATATGAAAAGGCAATAGTCAATGTCTTACTTAATGGTGAAAAACTTAATTTTTTTCCCTATAAGATCAGGCACAACATAAGGGGGCCCAGTCCAGCTACTTCTATTCAACATAGTAGTAGAAGTTCTATCCAGAGCAGTTAGGTAAAAGGAAAAATAAGAGGCATCCAGAACAGAAAGAACTAAGTAAAATTGCCCCTGTTTGCAAATGACATAATCTTATACATAGAAAACCCTTAAGAGATTAAAAAAAAAAAAAAACTGTTAAAACTAATAAATACGTCCAGTAGAGTTTCAGGATACAAAATCTACACACAAAAATCAGTGGGGTTTCCAGGCACTAACAACAATTTAAACAAGAAATGAGAAAAACACTAACATTTACAATAGCATCAACATTTTTAAAAAAAAAATACTTAGAAATAGACTAAGGAGGTGAAAGACTTGTACACTGATGACTACAAAACATTGATGAAAAAATTAAAAAAATATAAGCAAATAGAAAGACACTCATGAATTGGAAGACTTATTTCTGTTAAAATGTCCATACTAATTAAAGTAACCTATAGATTTAATGCAATGACTATCAAAACCCCAATGAGATTTTTTTGTAGAAATAGAAAAGGAACTCTTAAATTCATGTGAAACCACAAAGGAATCCAAGGGTCCAAAACAAACTTGAGAAAAAAGAACAAAGTGAAGACATGTCACTTAACTGATTTTAAATGATATCAGTGAGCTACAGTAGTTAAAGACTATGGTACTGATGAAAGAACAGATATATAGACCCATGGAACAGAATAGAGATCATGGAAATAAAACCACACATATATGGCTACTGATCTTCAAACAAGGGTGACAAAAATACAAAAGAAAGAAAAGATGGTCTCTTCAATAAATGGTGCTGGGAAAACTGGACAGCCACATGCACAAGACTAAAACTGGACCCCTATCTTATACCACACACAAAAATCAACTCAAAATTAATTAAAGACTTAAATGTCAGAACTGAAACTGTAGAACTCTTAGAAGAATCAAAGAAAAAAAATAATATTGATCTTGGCAATAATTTGTTTGATAGGACACCAAAAGTATAAGCAATAAATACAAAAATAAATGAGGCTGAATCAAACTAGAAGCAGTCTGCAAAGCAGAAAGAAATCAACTAAACCAAAAGGCAATCTATGGAATGGGACAAGTATTTTCAAATCAGGTATCCAGTGAGGAATTTATAAAACATATAACGAATTTCTACAAATCAAGCGAAACACCCCCTCTATAATTGAATGAATAATTTAAAAAGACTAAGGACTTGATTAGACATTTCTCCAAAGAAGATATACAAACAACCAACATATATATGAAAAGATGCTCAGCGTCGCTATCTAGGCCTGCAAATCAAAATCACAATGAAGTCTTACATCACACCCATTAGGATGCCTATTATCAAAGAGAGAGACAGAAACCAAAAAGCATTGGTGAGGATGTAAAGAAATTGGAGCCCTTCTACACTGTTGAGAATTCAAAATGCTATAGCTTCTATGGAAAACAGAATGAAAATTCCTTAAAACATTAAAAACAGAACCATCATATGAAAACATGTTGATCCATAGGCAAAGACAGGCTGTCTTCAGCCTTGAAATTTCAAAGGAGCCCCGGGTGCTCCTGGTCTGCTTTGCTGCTTCTCAACCAGCCATTTAGGAATGAGGCTGCAAACATTCCTCACTTAAATCTTAGCCATTCAGGCTTCGTGAATTCCCACAAGCAGCTTTCTAGTTCCTGGTGCTAGTCCTTGGAAAGACCTGGTTGAACTTTTAGGTCTTGAGTTCTCTAAGATACTTAAGTATTCTTGACATATTTTCTTCATAATTGCAACATGGTTGTAGTGTGATTGTGTCATTTTCAGTCAAAAGAATCCTGACTTTGGGTCTTCTGCCTCTTCTCCAAATCTTCCTTTACTTCTTCTCTCTGCCCTTTCTGACATCATTTTTTAAAATTATTTGAGGTCTGACATAAACTTCTCTACTGACATTTATGTTCTCTTCCTTTCCTTCTTGCTTCTTAATTTCTATTGACAATTTAGGTCTCTCTTTCTATTTCTCTCTCTGCCTTCTCCTGTCATGGTACTTCTGACCCTTATTTGCCTGTTGTTAACATAATTCTCCTTTGTAGTTTCTGGGTCCTCATTTCATTTCTCATTTCATTGCTTTTCTTCTTTCTTAATCACTTTTTCCTATTCTTGAATAGAATTTGAGGCTTAGACATGAATATAAGTCTTTGTTTAGTTTTTTTAAGCTCTGCAACTTCCCATCTATGTAACTACAGTGTCATATTACAAAAAGAAAACTAAAGGAAAAATGCTATTTCTAAATATATAAGCATACAAAAGGATATATAATTTTTCCTCAAGACTTTACCAAAATCCCTTTCAGTTTTTCTTTTAGTCAAAGAAATTAAACAACTCTCGAATGCTTTGAGATCAATATGTCATGTCTTTCCTATAGCATACAGACCAAAATGATCAGTTTTCACTATGTGAGAATCTGATAAGTAAGGTTTAATCTTGTCCTCAATTAAAACCACCACTACCTAATTGTCATTCAGTGTTCCCCTTGCAGAAGCTGAAATATGCATATGAGAAAAATTTCCATGAAGGTAATTTATAGTCATTTCTGGGTTAAAGAACAAGATATATTTCACTTTACGGTAATGTTTTTCCTGACATTTGTCCTATTGCATTATGATAAAAGGGCTATGGTGCTGAATGTAGGAACTTCTCTAGGAAGGCTGACTGTAAGTGATTATGTAAACTTCTAAGCAAAGGCAATTTCCATTATGCACCCCGACAGAAACCCTCTGCAGGTTACATGTTGCTGAATATAACAAGTTTCTGCCTACTGACATTCCACAGGAGATTTTGGGTTGGTTTGTATGTATAAAGATAATAGGTATGTTGTTGCCAATAACTTGAATCCAAAGAGATAAACCTGTTGAGATCATATTCATGGATATTGGTCACATTTTCTTTTATAAACAGATGAGAATTTTGCTGGTGAATAGGAAATCCAGTTTTCAGATCTATGAACTCTAACATACAAGATAAGGAAATTGGCCTGAATACTCATGGTACTTTCTGAGCTGTATTTTCAACCTTTCATATGTCAACCAGTGAATTGAGTTTGTTCCCATTACTATTGTTAATAAGGTATAATGTTATTGATTTTTATGCTAAATGCTGTTGGGGAGTAACTTTCATATATGATAAGAAATTATATATATTTCTTGCATTTATTGATTTGCATCTACATATAGAAATACAAATATTCAAAAAATTTGCAATAAGTTTTATGCACTAAAATTTTTATGACTTAATTATTTTCTTCAAGTGTTTGTTCAAATATCTTTTCCTCAGTGAGGCTTGCCAAATTCAGCTTTTCCAAAAGAGAGCCTACCCATCACCATTTATACCCATATCTTACCTTAATGTTCTTTATAGCACATGCCATTCCATTATATATATATATGTATATGTATATGTATATATACATATATATACAGGAGTTATCTGTCTGATAGAACATTAGCTCCACAAAGGTAGGGCTTTTGCCTCTTTTTGTTCTCTACTGTCATTTCAAGCCAGGAAAGATTCTGACTTGGTGAATGAATGAATCATAGCATTAGCTATCGTGATTTTAAAAAAAAGAAAAAGAGAGATAAAAGGAAACTCAATGATTCACAATGGCGAGACTGCTAAACAATAACTTGATATACATGTTCGACTTAAACCTTCAACACCTAGCATATTTTTTATAACAAAACACTTTTGTTGTGGAGAGATTTTTTTAAAAATTATAGCATTATGTGAATAAAGCAAGACCTAGAATTGTATATGTAACATAATTACAGTGTAAATATATATACCTATTTACAGGAAGTACTGAGGAGAAATGTTCCAAAATACTTATAGTGTGGACATTAAAGGTTTTATTTCTAAATATTTGCAATTATTATTTATCAACTATGGTCAGATGAGGCAAAAAAGGAAGAAGAAAAAATATAGTAGTGATTGAGAATTGAGTATTAGAGATAAATAAACTATCATGCTAAGGCACTATAAATATGAAGACGTTAACAACTAATGGTAGTACATGATGTTTTTGGACTACTGTCTGCATGTAAGTATTGTTTGAAGTTGTTTTTGCTTTCTTGGTACAGTATACTTTACACTGACGGTACATGCCAAGGTAGGGTTCCCCAAGCCCCTCCCCTTCTTCAGGGGATCTGGGATGAAAACTGTGTAGAGGTCATGAGATTCTTAGTATGTTAGGGGATGAGTTGGGGTAAAGATTACCCAGCAGTGAAGGGTCTTTCTCTTCCTCTTTCTCTTATTGGGACTGGTGGTCCAGGGGTCTATTACTCCTTAGAGGCTATGTGGACCACAAAGTCCACCACTTGGTTGCTATAGCTAAATTCATTGTCATACCAGGAAATGAGCTTGGGAAAGTGATCATTAAGAGCAATGCTAGCCCCAGAATCAAAGGTGGAAGAATGAGTGTCTGTGTTAAAGTTACAGGAGACAAACTGGTTCTCTGTGTACCCCAAGATGCCATTGAGGGGGTCCTCTGATGCCTACTTCACCACTTTCTTGATGTCATCATATTTGGCAGTTTTCTCCAGGATGCAGGTCAGATTTACAACTGATGTGCTGGGGATGGGGACATGGAAGGCCATGCCAATTAGCTTCCCATTCAGCTCAGGAATGACCTTGCCTATGACCTTGACAGTGCCAGTAGAATTAGGGATTATGTTCTGAGCAGCCCCTTGGCCATAATGCCACAGCTTTCCAGAGGGGCTGTCCAGTTCTCTGGGTGGAGTCATGAGTCCCTCCACAATGCCAAATTTGTCATTGATGACCTTTACCAGAGGGGCCAAACAGCTGTGGTACAGAAGGCATTGCTGACAATCTTGAGGGAGTGGCCATACTTCTCATGATTCACTCTCATCACAAACATGGCAGCAGCAGAAGGGACAGAAAGAATGACTCTTTTGGCCCCATTCTTCGAGTGAGACCCGGCCTTTTCCATGTGGTGAAGACTACAGTGGACTCCTCAACATACTGAACACCAGCATCATGCCATTTGATGTTGGTGGGATCACACTCCTTGAAGATAGAGATAGGTTTTCCATTAATGAAAAATTTCCCATTTTCAGCCTTGATTGTGCTTTTCAATTTGCTGTGGGTGGAATCATATTGGAATATGTTGATCTGTAATTGAGGTCAATGAAGAGGTCACTGATGGTGACAATATACATTTTGCCAGAGTGAAAAGCAGTCCTGGTGACCAGGTGTCCAATCCAGCCCAATCCATTTACTCTGACCTTCACCATCATGGCTTGGGGACATGGCTGACACTGTACCAGAAGATGCAGCTGTCTGTCAAATGGGAAGGAGCAGAGAGCCTGAAATTCTTTACACAAATAAAATTGTTTAATTCTCATAATTACTAAGTGAGGTCAGTGTTATGGTTGTTATTATTAACATCATTGTCATCCCCACTGTAGATGTCCAGAGAGAGCATACTACTTTCCAGATCTGTCCACCTAAGAAGTGGCGATTTGAATCTGATTGAGGGTCTGTAGTCTTAACCTCTGATTAAGCATAAGAATGGTAGTAATTGCTTCTGAAATAAGAATAAAGAAGAAAATATTTCATTCACGAATTTACATCTTATTTATTTTCAAAAAAAAAAAAACACAAAGGCATGTAAAATGTTTTGTTTACTATTTAAAAGGACTCATTTGGGTTTAGCCAAACATGTAGAGCAATCTTGAATGCTTGGACATGAATGAGCAAATTGCTGCTAGAATGTAAATTGATAAGCTATAGGGCACCTATTGTGTTATAATTATAGTGTTTTAGTGACATGACAGGCTACTCTGGTCAGCAAATGGCCTTGATAACTCAGAATTCTGTACGTATGCAGCCCAGGGTTTGTTTTATTATTTTTTAATACATAATGTCATTAGGGCTTTGTGTCTAGATGCCATTTTGAAGTGGTCTGAAAACTTTTTTTCTATATTAGACTTCATAATGTTCTCTCTTTTCATAAGATTCAATAAAACACTTATGACTCTACCATTACGTGGTAGAAAGAACATGAGTTTTGGAATTAAACTGGTTTGAGTTTGAATCTCAAATGAACACTTCACTGTATGATAGCATTCATGAGGCAGGCACAATAGCTAGTATAGGACTTAGAATGGCAGTTCAGGTGAGAGGTTTTAATATTTCTGTAATGCCCAGAGTATATGCCATGTGCAGTTCCATAGAACTAAATAACCCATGTCATTTTCAAAATTAACAATCCTGGGTATTTAGTATTTATTAATAACAAATGGATTAGTTATATAACTATAAAAGTGACTGAAGTCACAGCTGACCGTTGAAAATGCCTTTACAAAACATATACTTGATTCTGTTTTCAGTAAAAACAGTTCAGGAAATTTAATTTAGGATGCCAGGTGGCACAATAGGTTATACATTAACTTGTCCCCTCTGGAAAATTAAATTTGAATTTGGCTCTGGTCACAAATGAAATGAGTCATTTGGTACATGCCACTAAGGATACTCACAAAGCCAAAATGACATTTCATTGAAAAATCACCTGTTAAGAAAAATGTCTGCAGTCACTGGGGAAATTTTCAAGAAAAATAAAACAAGTGCATAAGGCAAAAAGAAAGGAATCTAAGGGGCTACTGTAAATTACAGGCTTGCTGAAAATCTGGAGGAAGGAAAGTACTATAATACCTATGAGTTTTTATTCAGCCACAAATCTGAATTTTAGCCTGTATTTCCTTTTTTGTCCAGTTTCAGGATTCTAGGAGATTATTCACTTATTTCCCAAATAAAATTGGCTTTTTTCCTTGTCACAGTTTTAGCCAAATGTCAGTTTGTATCAAATTATCATGGATTACTGAGCTCACTGCAAGGAACCATCTAATTGTGATTCTAAACCATATGTTTAGCTCTTCCTGTTCCTTTCAGGTAAATAAATAATGTAATTATAAGGACTATTCTTTCCTCATTTAAAGGACTAAGAAAACGTATAATTGACAGACTTCATAGATAAACTTAATTTGACACTAATGTTTATTCTTTTCATTGTTACATTCTTGTCCATGTAATAATCACATAGTAAGTATTTAGACAGATGCTGAGATTAATAATGGTAAAATTTCCAGCACAAACATAAAAACCCAGTTTTTTTTCCACATTCACTATTGGAGAAATATACTACATGAATATTAAATTCATCGAAGTTCCTATGTTGGGTGTTTTGTACTGGGTTCTAAATAGACACTGTCAACTCCTTGTTTTGGGGTCTTCAGACCTGAAGAGACATTGCTTTCTGAGTCACGCCACGCCCACCTATATTCCAAGAGTATTATCTAGACCATACTGTTTCATGACTGCTTCCATTCCCCTTTCTAATAGTTGATGCTTTCAAGTTCCCAGTGGTCCTGGGCATCCAAGCCGCTAGACCTCCTTGTGCCGGGGAAACCAAGGTCATCTCTAGCCTACAGTTTAATCTCAGCAGGCAAATTCCAGAGCATTCTGCTCCATCACTGGAGAAAGCTTATGATGATAATTTATACTGTGACTAGGCAGTGTTAATGACAAAAATTTATTCACTGCATCCCTCGTTTTTATCCCCAACAGTACTTGCTAGGCAAAGGTCCTTGCTTAGCAATCTTATTAGACCTTAAACAAATGGACAAAGCTCATTTAAGTAGATTAAGACAATAGGGTCATGCAACAAGATGTACCAAGAAAAAAAAAAGCCATAGGATTTGCATATGTTAATTCATTCCTTCCTTCTTCCTAAGTGAAAGTGTAGTTTTATGAAACAAATGCATTGACCTCTGGCAAGCCTTGCTTAGGAACAATGATCTTAAATGTATTAATATTCTCTATTCACATAGAAAGGAGAAGCCATTGCAATTGGAATAACTGAAAAAAAAAACCCATAATAGCAAATCAAAATAAACATACACACATAGATATATCCAACTCTTTTATATAAAAAAAGGAAAAAAGATCTTTATAAGCATAGCTTCTGTCTTTATCTGGCTTAAATGAAAATTATGTTTTTTGTATTCTATTAGTCTTATCATCTTAGAAACTCTAAAAACTAAAAATGATTGTTGGTGTGGTAACATCTAGACCTAATTTCTCTAGGAAAGGCTCAATAGATACAAATAATATAAAACTTTCTCTGTAGTTTTCAAGCATAATGGGTGAAATTGTTTCTTGGCTTTGATTATTTTCAGATTTTTAGAATCTGACTTAAGGAGTCTGGCAATTATAGAAACAATGAAAGACAAAAGTTGGCAACATGGTTTGTCTCACTTCTAGGAGATAGGTATTGAACATGAGCCAGTAAATAAACATTTCCTTAGGCCTCTGCGTGATGACATATTTCTGCCCTAGACATTCTGGAAATAAACACCACTTTTCAATGATAGGTATAAAAACTTTCAATGTACTGTCTAAATATTTTTTCAGCTACCAAATTGAAAAGCAATTGGCAGTTTTATTACATGTTAAATCCAGTCTTAGTTTTTCAGAGCTTCTTTTGTTACCTTTAAAATAGAGTTCCAAATGTTTAGCCAGAAGTTTTGAAAACACTTTAAAATCAATAATGAATAGAAAAAGAGCTCTGTGGGACTTTCAGAATATATTTCCTTAGTCATGCCATTATAGAAACCATTTCTAAGGATTGGAAAGAGTATACTGTGTCTGAGTTTGGATTTATTTGAGGTTAACATTGCAAAGAGAACAGGATATTACTATATTGTATTTATCTAATATTTAAAATTCTCTGAGACTTTTGACTCAATTTGTGGGAAAGTTTGAGATATTCTATCAACATTATTTTTTAATCAATTTGTTTTAATATACTTTTAATCATATATATATGTATACATATAGTATTTCTCTGCTTAAATTCTTCAGTAAATCCCTGTTGCCTTTAAGATTAGAACAATAACAGCAACAACATACACACAAACATACACACAGTCCTTTCAGGGTCTTGCTTATAAGCACCAAAACAACTCTGGCTATTTTAAGAGAGAAAAGTTAAACTTCTTGGAAGGCCTACACTAGTAATGGGTAACTAATGGAGAATCCTGGAAGACATCTGGGAACAAATCAAACCTAAAAATACAAAAGTCAGGAAAAACAGAAATTATTCTTTTTAAAGGACAGTTATAGAGGCAACATAGCCTTTTAGTTAAGAGTATAGACTCTGAAGCTAGCTTAACTGAGTTTGAATTCTGGGTGTGCTGCTTCCTACTGTGTGAGCTTGTTTAAGTGGCTTGGTTTTCTCTAAATGAGAATCAACCATATCTATACCTCATAGGGGTTGGTATTAGGTCAGGGAAAGCTAAGCTCAGATAAAAACTCCTCCAAATCTCACTAACTTAAAAATAAAGAATTCATTTTATGCTCATGAAACATGTTCATTATGGGTTAGCTATCTTACAGTTCCGATTAGGAGATGATCTCTGGAGCATTATAAATGGCCATTAAAAGAAAGCTAGAGGGTATCATATTGGCAACTAGTTGGTAGGCCTGAAAGTGATACATATCATTTCTACTTACAACTCACTAGCCAGAAATGGTTAGTTGGTTACCAGAAGACATCAGGGTATGCAATCTTTTTTTTTTTTTAATGTTTTTTTAATTTATTTATTCCTAGGAGAGAGAGAGAGAGACAGCGTGAGCAGGGGAGGGTCAGAGAGAGAGGGAGTCACAGACTGAAACAGGCTCCAGGCTCTGAGCTGGCAGTTAGCACAGAGCCCGACGCGGGGCTCGAACCCACGAACCGCAAGATCATGACCTAAGTGCAAGTCGGACGCTTAACCGACTAAGCCACCCAGGCGCCCCTCAGGGAATGCAATCTTATGAAGTCCAGAGTATTCAGCAATGAGCACCAATGATTACTAAAAGTTCCAAATGGAGTTTATATTTATAAAACACTGAGAGGTAGACTTGGCACATAATTAGACCTATATAGGTGTACTTACTAAATAAAATAAATAGGGTAATTCTATGTATGGTCACAGTCAGAGCTAACTTTAACAAATACCAACCATCTTACTGTCTTTACATCCTTCATTTCAGATACAACAGCGAAGGCTGAACTTTAGGTACTTTCATAACACCTTTCCTTTTGCTAGGTGTCAATTCTCTGTTTCCATAGTGAGAAGTGGAAGAAATAGATGTTGTTTCCTCTTTTACCAGTGGAAGGAAGGTTCAGTGTTGAGGGTAGCTTAAATCATGAAATGTTAACAAAATTACTTCCTTGGCTACCCGATTTCCACATATATCCTTCTACCTATATTTCTAAAAATACTACTTCCCCATAACATAACCAACCTTAAAATTGCAAACATACCCAATTTTCTCCAGAAAAGTAAATAATCCAAAATCTCTTCAGTTACTACAGACAGCTCCAAGAGTCGAGGTATCTAAGTCCAAGATTTCTAGGTGATACCTTTTATTTCCTTAAGTCTATTAGTATCCTATCCCAATAAAAATGATCTACAAATGCTAGTGGAAAAAAGTTATAAAAGGGAAAATGAAAGCACAGACAATATCCTCTCTTTTTGCAGTCATAGTCCTCTTCTTTCTTGGGGCCATAGTTGATATTTATGACTTTTTAACCCTATTACCAATTCATTATTACTTTTGCCTTTAGCCAGAACCTTACCTATGTTTGTTTTGTTTCAACTTGTAAGGACGATGCAGAATATTTTTGTGAGATATGAGCCTTACAGTGATCGTATCTGTAATGGAATACGATAGTCTTCCATTACTTAGTATCACTGAACAGATGACATTAGGGGTCTCTGGTTCCTTTCATGCATTCATTCAAGTAAATTTTATATAATGTTAAAATGTAATAAGTATGAAAGAGAGGATATATAGAGAAGCATATAGAGGGCTGAAATTCCTGTAGTAGGGGAATTGTAACCCAGTTTTCCTTAAAACAGATCCATTGCCCATGGCAACTCTGTAACCTTCAGTTTCAGATAGCTCACCAAGTGACATGCAGAACCTCAAATGGCCAAGTAGCAGTATCAGCTTTTAATTGGTAGAGATAATGTTTCAAGTTCATAAAACAAACAAACAAATGGAGCATTTATTTTCCTGGGGGCAGAAAGCTTTGGCAAACTCCATGTGAGGAGACATAACGCCTGAGTTCTGTCTATGTGAGAAAGACAACATGCGTACATACCATTTAACACATCCTGTAGGCTTACGATAGAATCCAAACCTAAAAATATGCTGAACAATTTTTAACAGAAATTTCTTCATTGTATAATTCCAGCTGCTTCAAGATGATCAGTCAACTGATAAGGTCCATGAATCATAATTTTGAATTTCACTTTTTCCATAACACATTTTCCTTAAAGTAGTGATATCATCATACTGGAAGAGTAAATAAGGGCTTTAGCAAGTCTATGAATGTTTAGGCTGGTATAAGACGATGAAAAGAGAAAAAATTCTAGATCTAGAATATATGTCTCTTCCATGTGCCCTATACTATAGAAGGTGTGCAATGCCATATGCTTAATATCAGGTATCTAGTTGGCTGTACCCTTTGTGGTATGTTATTGAGTTGGAGGTGGTGGTTCTTCCCGGAAAATTGGGTTCTTATGTGTAGTTTACCAATATTGCAATGGTTTAGTCAAAGACTGATTTTGAGCTGATGAACATTGTTCCTTGTTATCAAAGGATACCCTTGATAGCAAGATGACCCTTTGGACAAACTGTCAGGTGGCTAGAATAAGACGGAATGATATGGTGTCTTTGATTAAGTTTATCTTCAGTGGAGAGGAGATTTGGTAAACATTCACATAGAACAAAAATATGTCTGCACACTTAACTCACTCTAAAAGGTCCAGGAATTTTCCTCTTCCTCTAACCTCTCTTTAAAATGTTCTAATCTTGTTTTAATTTCCTTGATTGATCTTTGTGTCATGATTAAAACATTTTGTTTAATTGTTGTCTAATATGGTAGCCACTAGATACAGGTAAAAATGAGCATTTAAAGTACAACTCGTGTGACTAAAGAGCTAAATTTTTAAAATTTAAGTTAAGCTCTATTAGCCACATGGGGCTAGTGGCTCCTGGGTTGGGCAGGACAGCAACCAAACCTCCCCACATACCTTGTTTCTACTTTTGCCTCAAGCTTTTCTATTTATTGTAGCAAGTTTTATTCTAGAAAAATTTGTCCACTTTACTGAGCTTCAAATCTCCCCTTTTCTACTGCAAGCATATCACTAGTAAGCAAAGAAGTTACTTACATGATTTATGTCAGTTACAAAGTGGTCAAGGCAGGATTTGAACCCAAGAAGTCTTTACTCTAGAGACAAGAGTCTCGTCTGGTGCTAGCCTGCTTCTCGCCTACCCAGATGATTCAATCAGAAAATTTAGAGTCATACTGGCCCTCATATCTGTCCCTCATATCTCACATCCATGGGGTTATATAGGTCTTTCAGTTATACCTCCAATGTTCTTCCGAATCTATTGCTCATTCTTCATTCCCTTTGCTTCCACTATGTCTATCATCATAAATTATCTCCTGGATTTAAAGGTAGATATTTCCTTCATTTGTATATTAATATCACCTATTGTTGTGCCTGGCACATAGGTAGAATGGAGGGATCCAGGTCTCCAAATAGTTTCTGTATGATCTTTTTTTAAAGTTTAAAAAAATGTTTATTTATTTTGAAGGAAGAGTGAGAGTGTACGCATGTGTGCAAGTGGGGGAGAGGCTGAGAAGAAGAGAGAATCCCGAGCAGGCTCTGCCCTGTCAGCACAGAGCATAAAATGGGGCTCAATCCCATGAACAATGAGATCATGACCTTAGCTGAAATTAAGATTTGGATGCTTAGCTGACTGAGCCACCAGGTGATGCTGTGTTTTGCATATGATCTAACTGCCATATTTCTTCATCTCCAGTTCACACTCAAGTGGCCACCAGAGTAATTTTCTGTAACAAAAAATCTGATTCTGTATCATATCATACAAGTCCCTCATATACTTTACCTCTCTGGAGTCATTCTCTACTAATCTTTTCTCTATTCATCCCACCTCCTACCACTTTCTCAAGTGAAACCTAACATAACGTCATTCTATTATTATAGCCTTGCTGTTTGTGTTTTTTTTTTTTTAATCTGGAATATCCTTGACTACCCTTCCTCGAGTTTATAAGACTCCACATATAACCCTAACACTGTTGACCATTTATAGAAGATCTGCTATGCATCAGGGGGCCTTGGCCTATATATATATGTATGTCTATATATATACATTATATATAATTATTAATATATGAAATAATTAATATATATAAATATATATTTAACTTTATATATATTTATAGATATAAAGTTAATTTTATATATATATTTAATTATTTTATTTTTTTAAAATAGTTTATTGTCAAGATGGTTTCCATATAACACCCAGTGCTCATCCCCACAAGTGCCCTTCTCCATACCCATCACCCCCTTCCCCTCCCTCTCACCCCATCCGCCTTCAGTTTGTTCTTGGCATTCAAGAGTCTCTCATGGTTTGCCCCCCTCCCTCTCCCCCACTATTTTGGCCTATATTTTAAATCCTTGCAACAACTCCTTACAGCAGGTATAATTCTTTGATATGTATGAGGAAATTGAGTCACAGAGAATTAATGTCATGTGTCCATGTTCATAGTGAGCTGTCAGATTTGAGTCTCGAGTTCAAATATAGCCTCTTTTCTGTACCATATCTATTTTACACAGTGATCCTCCTTGGAATTTTTTTATGTGTCCAAGATTTCTTACATCAGAACATATGCTTGTTTTTTCAGTGTCCCTTTCAGTTTATAACATTATGCTTCTCTTTTTATAATTGTTACATTGTATTCCAATTATATATCTTACCTAGAGAATATCATATTAATATTTTTGTGTGTGGCACATAATAAAAACTCAATACTTTCAGAATGAATAAACAAATGCACAGAATTCACAGTACCTATCTTCCAAGTAAGGTTCTTTCTATTTTTAGATCTGTAATATTTTTCCTAGAAATTCTACACCTTTCTGGATACTGAAAGGCAGAAGAAAAGGGTTTAATTCTCCATTACCTCAATTCTTTTAACTCTTTATATGAAACTAATCTTTTAGTTTTCCAATGTTCTGCTTTATTATAATTGATGACTGACAAATTATTTACTCCTTTTACTCAATCTAATATTATAATGTGGGATTTATTGTGGGAGATTATATATGGCACAAGAGAAGGTATGTTTCTTTATCTCACTAGAATGTCCTCGGAACTAGAGCTGTGCTTTGCCCACAGAAATTATCTGATAAATAGTTGGTGAAGACGGATCCATAAAAAGCTCTAAATAACCAAAGCAATCTTGAAAAAGAAGAACAAAGCTAGAAGAATCATGATCCCTGATTTCAAGCTATATTACAGAGCTATAGTAATCAAAACAGTATGGTATTGGCATAAAATTAGACACACAAATGGAAGGAAATAAGGAGCCCAGAAATAATCCCATGCATATACAGTCAATAAATCCATGAAAATAACAGTTAAGAATATATAAGTGGGTTGGCATCACCTAAAAAGTTTCTGCACAGCAAACATCACCAAAATAAAAAGGCATCCTACCAAAGAGGATAAGAAGCTAATACACCATGTATCTGATAAGAAGCTAACATCCAAAAAATATAAGGAACTCCTACAACTCAACAGTAAACAGAAAAAAATGAAACCATCAAACAATCCAATTAAAAATGAAAAGATCTAAATAGAATTTTTCCAAATATGACATACAGACAGCCAACAGGTACATGAAACGATGTTCAGTATTACTAATCATTAGGGAAATGCACATTAAAACCACAATAAGATATCACTTCATGCCTGATAGAATGACTTATCAAAATAATAAGAAATAACAACTGATGGTGAGGATGTGCAGTTTTGGTAGGAGTTAAAATTGGTTCAGCCACTATGTAAAACAATGTGGAGGTTCCTCAGAACAGTTAAAATAGAATTATCATATGAGTCAGCAGTTCTGCTTCTGAGTATTTATCCAAATAAAACAAAAGCATGAACACAAAGATATATCTGTACCCCATGTTCATTGCTACATCATTTACAATAGCCAAGACATAGAAGTATCCATGAATGAGTGTATAAAGAAAATGTCACACACACACACACACACACACACACACACACACACACACACGGAGGAATATTATTCAGCCATGAAAAGGAATGAAATCTTACCATCTGTGTGGCAACAGAGATGGAACTTGAGGGCTTTATACGAAGTTAAATAACTCAGAAAGACAAAAAGATGAATACCATATCATCTCACATATATGGATTACAGAAAACAAACACACAAAAAATCTGAGTGTATGAGCACAGAGAACAGACTGGTAGTTGCCAGGGGTGGGGGTGGAAGAAAGTTGGGCAAAATGGGTGAAGGGGATCAAAAACTACAGACCTCCAGTTGTAAAAAAAAAAAAAAAAAAAAAAAAAAAAAAAAAAAAAAAGTTGTAAAAAAAAAAAAAAAAAAAAAAAAAAAGTAAGTCATGAGGATATAATATATAGCATGGTGATTATAGTTTATAGTCCTGTTGTGCATTTGAAAGTCACTGAGAGTAGATCTTAAAAGCTTTCATCACAAGAAAAAAGTATCTATAACCATGTATGATGGTGAATAGGAATGAGACTAATCATGGCAGTCATTTCATAATATATACAAATATCCAGTCATTACACAGTATACATTAAACTAATATGTTATATGCCAATTATGTCTTTAAAAAAAACTATAAGAAAATGTATGTAATAAAAAATATCTGTTGAAGAAATGGACAAATGCAAAAATTATATAAATGTGGAGGCAATTTGCCTTACATTTACCTGAACTGAAGTAATATGTTCTCTCTTATAAGCACTGGAGAAAGGGAAACTCTCCTTTAATTTGGTAGGGGAATGGATGACGGTTATAATCAAGAATACGAAATGACTTGGGGTGCCTGGTTGGCTCAGTCACTTGGGCATCCAAACTTGACTCAGGTCATGGTCTCACAGATCATCAGTTTGAGCCCATGTCAGTCTCTGTGCTGACAGCCCAGAGCCTGGAGCTTGCTTCAGATTCTGTGTCTCCCTCTCTCTCTCTGCCCTTCCCTTACTCAAACACTGTTTCTCTTTCTCTTTCAAAAAATGAATAAACATTAAAAAAAAAAAAAAAGAGTATGAAAGGACCAAATGTGTCTATCCCATAGCATTAGAAGCTTTCTGCCAGCTTCATGATGACATGATACTCTACATCAAAAACCCGACAGACTCCACCAGAAGCCTACTAGAACTGATCCAAGAATTCAGCCAAGTTGCAGGGTACAAAATCAACGTACAGAAATCGGTTGCACTTTTATACACCAACAATGAAGCAACAGAAAGAGAAATCAAGAAACTGATCCCATTCACAATTGCACAAAAAACCATAAAATACCTCGGAATAAACCTAACCAAGGATACAAGAGATCTGTATGATGAAAACTATAGAAAACTTATGAAGGAAATTGAAGAAGACACAAAGAAATGGAAAAACATTCCATGCTCATGGATAGGAAGAATAAATATAGTTAAGATGTCATTACTACCTAAAGCACTCTACACATTCAATGCAATTCCAATCAAAATTGCACCAGCATACTTCTCAAAACTAGAACAAACTATCCAAAAATTTGTATGGAACCACAAAAGACCCCGAATAGCCAAAGTAATACTGAAAAATAAAACCAAAACGGGAGGTATCACCATCCCAGACTTCAGCCTCTACTACAAAGCTGTCATCCTCAAGACAGTATGGTATTGGCACAAAAACAGACACATAGACCAATGGAACAGAATTGAGAACTCAGAAGTGGACCCAAAAGTATACAGCCAACTGATCTTTGACAAAGCAGGAAAGAATATCCAATGGAAAAAAGACAGCCTTTTTAACAGATGGTGTTGGGAGAACTGGACAGCAACATGCAGAAGAATGAAACTAGATCATTTTCTCACACCATGCACAAAAATCAACTCAAAATGGATAAAGGACCTGAACGTGAGACAGGAAACTATCAACACCCTAGAGGAGAAAGCAGGAAACAACCTCCTTGACCTCCACCGCAGCAACTTCTTACTTGACACATCCCCAAAAGCAAGGGAATCAAGAGCAAAAATAAACTGTTGGGACCTCATCAAGATTAAAAGCTTCTGCACAGCCAAGGAAACAACCCAGAAAATTAATAGGCAACCAACGGAATGGGAAAAGATAGTTGCAAATGACATATCAGATAAAGGGTTAATATCCAGAATCTATAAGGAACTCACCAAACTCCACGCCCGAAAAACAAACAACCCAGTGAAGAAATGGGCAGAAGACATGAACAGACACTTCTCCAAAGAGGACATCCAGATGGCCAACAGACACATGAAACGATGCTCAGCATCCCTCCTCATCAGGGAAATACAAATCAAAACCACACTGAGATACCACCTCACGCCAGTCAGAGTGGCTAAAATGAGCAAATCAGAGAACTCTAGATGCTGGCGAGGATGTGGAGAAACGGGCACCCTCCTACACTGTTGGTGGGAATGTAAACTGGTACAGCCCCTCTGGAAAACAGTGTGGAGGTTCCTCAGGAAACTAACAATAGAACTCCCTTATGACCCAGCAATAGCACTGCTAGGAATTTACCCAAGGGATACAGAAATGCTGAGGCATAGGAGCACATGTACCCCAATGTTCATAGCAGCACTCTCCACAATAGCTAAAACATGGAAAGAGCCTAAGTGTCCATCAACAGATGAATGGATCAAGAAGATGTGGTTTATCTATACCATGGAATACTACATGGCAATGAGAAACAATGAAATCTGGCCATGTGTAGCAACATGGATGGACCTTGAGGGTGTGATGCTGAGCGAAATAAGTCAGGCAGAGAAGGACAAATATCATATGTTTGCACGTATAGGAGGATTAGGAGGAACATGATGGAGGAACAAGGGGGAGAAGAAGGGCGGAAATGGTGGGGGAAAGGAAGAGAGGCAAACCATGAGAGACTCTAGAATGCTGACAAAAACTGAAGACTGATGGATGTGGGGGGGAGGGGGGATGGGCATGGAGGAGGGCACTTTGGGGATGAGCACTGAGTGTTATGTGGAAACTAATTTGACAATAAACTATTTGTAAAAAAAAAAAAAAAAAAAAAAAAGATTCTCTATCTCTCTCCCTCTCCCCGACTTATGTGTGCTCTCTCTCTCTCCAAAAAAATAAAAAATAAAACGTTAAAAAAAACTCTTTCAAAAAGAAAACAGCATAATCACTTTGTTACTTATTTTTAATTCTACCTTTTCACATTCAAAGTGGGTGATTCTACCAATCATGCTTTAAATCACAATGAAAGGTATTTCATAAATGTTCATGTTCTTTATTTTTTTAATGCTATTGTTTTATTTTGAGAGAGAGAGTGAGAGAGAGCGTGTGCATGCACAAGTGGGGAAGGGGCAGAGAGAGAGAGGGGAGGGAGAATCCTAAGCAGGCTCTAAGCTGTAAGCATAGAGCCCAAGGTGGGTAGATCCACGACTGTAAGACCAAGTCGTGACCTGAGCCAAAGTCAAGATTCCAATGCTTAACAGACTGAGCCATTCAGGGCCCCCATGAATTTTCATGTTCCAGATAACAAAAAAATCAGTGCATATGGAAGTGATTGCTGAAACAGTAAAGCATATTTGACAGAAATGTATTAATATTGAGAGAGTTTAACATGCTACTTTAAAAAGAAAAAGGACACAGAACATGTATATAATTAAGATTAATAATATATATAGCTAATTGAGGCTACACATCCTTTAAAGCACTCATTTTAAAAAAGTAATATTTAGGGGCGCCTGGGTGGCTTAGTCGGTTAACCGTCCGACTTTCACTTGGGTCATGATCTCGCGGTTCGTGGGTTCGAGCCCCGCATCGGGCTCTGTGCTGACTGCCAGCTCAGAGCCTGGAGCCTATTTCAGAGTCTGTGTCTCCCTCTCTCTCTGACCCTCCCCTCCTCACACTGTCTCTCTCTCTCTCCTAGAAATAAATTTAAGAAAAAAAAAAAAAAGTAATATTTAAGTTGCAAAATAGGGCTCAGTAGATAACCCAGACTAAAATTTCTAAAGACCGCATAGTCTTATAGTATAATAAACTGAAAATTATTTTAAATGTTTATTTGTTTAAAAAAACCATACATATATATAGAGAGAGAGCAAATGGGGGAAGGGCAGAGAGAGAGAGGGAGACAGAATCCGCAGCAGGCTCCAGGCTCTGAGCTTCAGGCTGTCAGGGTTAAATTTCATTTTAGCTTATTTTGTCATTTAGTCATGCATTCATTTAGCATATGTTTATTCAGTACCCACAGAATATGGGTGCCAGAAATGATGGTGTCAGCACACATAGAAAGAAATGTAATTTTTGAAAAATTGTGATTAAAATCAATTGGTAAATAATACAACTACTCACTTTCACCTTAATTCCTTAAGATGAATTTAACTCTGATATGTAATAAAAATCAGTGATATGAACCTTAATATTCATTTCAGAAATTATTTTTCACCTTTTTTTCAGCTTGCTGGAACTTTGTACATTTAATTCTCACTCAACTGCTCAGAGGCTGTCAAAAGTATAATTATAGCATTTTAGAGCTGTAGCTAATCTTAGAGATAATCCAGTTACAAAACTTGAAATGGAATTCTACAAAATTATTTGCTATTTACTCAGTTGTTAAAAGTAGAGATAGCATAGTGCCCAGGTATAATCATCCTTCATTCATCTTCTTGTCATGACACCATGCTATGTACATTTTCCATCCCTGGAACTTAGTTTTTGCACTGTTCATCATTCAGGTGTTAAAATTCAGCATCGATTTAACTTCTTATCGAAATCTATTTGCTTTTCTTCTTGGGCACACAAATGGGCTACATGCTTGCTCCCCACCTTCCACGCAGTTAGTTGTGAACATACCATGCAGCGGTAGCCAATGGGATAAAGTGTAAGGACTATGTGCTTTTGCCTTATCTGCGAGAAGGCTTAAAAACTGTGTGGGCCAACTCCCCACACTGTTTTCCCCTCCAATACCTGGGTGCAAATAATATCAAAAATCTACACTACAGGAGGACCATAGATGAATGAATTCTTTGTCCCCTAATTACTACTTAACTGAAAAACTGTCTGAAGGTCAGGACTCATCCCTTGAACTGATGAGAACAAGAACTAAACTTCTCTTGAGCTTTAGTCACTAAGATTTTGTGCATAGATTTGTATCTACAGCATTGCATTACAGCCCATTTGGGATTCTTACTGGCTTCTTAGAATCTCAATATTTAAGCACACAAAATGACTATTTCAATGGAAATTCATGAAGGTGCTTTTTGCACAGAGAGGCTATAGAGGAGAGCCTGATTTTCATATAAAAAGGATAGAAGTATAATTTTATGTAGGGATATATGAAGATAGTTCTATTCAGATATATCTACAATTTAACGATTAAATGATAACTAGGAAGTTTTAAAGCCATATTTATATATAAGTGCCAGTGTAGGTCTATAAATTTTTTTTAATTTGACTCTTGCAAACTCTTATGAAACTGTCAATGCTTAAATTACATTTCTCAAAAATATAAGGGATGCAATAAGATTATGATTCTGTTTTTGTTATCACATGCACTGAAAAAGAAATGGGCTAATACTGATATTCTCCAATGGTTTTTCTTCATAAATAGTTTATTTTTCTTCATGAACCGTACAAATTCCCTACATGCCACATTTTTCTGCAGTGGTGGAGAGGAGTACTTACATCAGCAAGCTTTAAAAAAATGTTTTCTACTACTATAATAAACAGTGAAGGTGCAAAAATATTTATGTACTTGTATATGTAACATATTATGGTATAATATAGCATGTAAAATATAATACATTATGTGTGTATATATGTATATGCATATACATGTGTGTGAATATATAGGTGTATGTGTATGTGTGTATATATATGCATATGTATATACGTATATATGCATGCTACAGTGCACTTCCCTAAGCAGAGATATTTTATAGTACTTATTTGTAATCACATACAAACATACATCCAGTTTTCCTATTTCTAAAATTTAATGAAACTGTTAAAAATTAATATGGTTATTATTCTTGCTATTTCCTTAAAAATACATTCTTTAAAAATTTGAAAAGTTTAAAAATAGAGAACTCAAACACGTAATATCTTGATACACATATAGATCTAAAAAGTAATGCAGTGAGCCTTGAACAGCACAGGTTTGAACTACCTGGGTCACTTACGGAGATTTAAAAAAAAATAATAAATACAGTGTAGGGTCACTTGAATTGCTCAGTCAGTTAAGCGTCTGACTTTGGCTCATGTCATGATCCCATGGTTTGTGGGTTCAAACCCTAAATTGGGCTCTGTGCTGACAGTTCAGAACCTGAAACTGGCTTTGGACCCTGTCTCCCTCTCTCTTCCTGTCCCTCCCCTGCTCGTGCTCTTTCTCTCTCAAAAATAAATGTTAAAAAGATTTTAAAAAACAAACAAAGTATAGTAGTTAAATATATTTTCTCTTCTTACAATTTTCTTAAATTTTTCTGTAGCTTACTTTTATTATAAGAATTCAGTATTGATACATATAATGTACAAATGTATGCGTTAACTGACTTTATTTATATCATCAGTAAGGCTTCTGGTCAACAGTAGACTATTAGTGGTCACATTTTAGGGGATTCAAAAGTTACACCTGGATTTTTCAATTGTGCAAGGGGTTGGCACCCCTAGCCTCAACATTGTTCAAGAATCAACTTATTAGGTTATTTTTATTTGAGTTTATAAAGAAAAGCATCAAGGTTTTCCAAAACAGTGTTTTTCTCCATTATACTTTGATGCACAGAATTAGATGAAAAATAACCTCTGGTTCATTGAACATACTCGTCATTGTCAATACTTAGCACACTTTTGTTTGGTCATTAATTTTAATAAATTTAATAATGCAATAAGCCCCAGTGAAATTACCACTGAACCTAACTGATCTTGCGAAGTTTGGTTATGTTTTTGTTCTTAGCTGTTGTAATGCCCTCTTTGTTACATTTGTTTTTATACATACTACAATTTACATTTCTCTTTTTTTATCTTTTAATTCATTTCTTTTGGGTATATTTTATAGCAATTAAAACATTTTTAGATGTTGAACCCATTTCACTTGATGCCTCCTACCTTCCCTATATAAATATGTAAGCTATAAAATTTCTACAAAGCAGCAGTTTTACTGAATTCTATAGGTTTTTATGAGTACTATTTTCACAACTGTTCATTTCTAAGAATATTATAATCAGCTTGAGGTACACTTTACATAGAATAAAAATTTATCAGTTTTAAGTGAATTGCATGGCAAATCTTGAGACAAATGTATGTCCTCCAATAACTGCCACCATAATCAAGATGTAGAATATTTCCATCACCCCAACAAGTTACATCATAGCCTTTTGTAGTAAATGCCCTCCACATATCCATCCCAACCCTAACAATTAGAATTACATTTGTCTTTTATGAAATTTTATACAACTGGAGTTATATCTGATTTTTTTGTTTCAGGCTTCTTTTACTTAGTATATGCTTTTAAAATTCATGCTTATTGTGAATAATCAGTTCACTTCTTTTGAATAGATTTGCCACAATGTGTTTAGCCATTCACCAGTTGATGGGCATTTGAGTTACTTCAGCTTATGGACATTATGAACAAAACCTATAAATACTCATTGACAAGTCTTTTAGAGGACATAAATTTTTATTTCTCCTGGTTACATACCTGGGAGTAGAATTGCTGGATCATCTGGTAAGGGTGTGTTTACCTTGATATGAAACTGCCAAGGTGTACTCTAACGTGGAATATAAATCCCATTCCAGCAATATATGAGATTTCCAGGTCTACGATTGCAGAGACACTTGATATTGCCCGCTTCTTCCATTTTGGCTACTCTAGTGTGTCCGCAGTGGTATCTCATAGTTTATTTTTCATTTCTCAAATGATTAATGGTATTGAACATATTTTTAGGGGCTGATTAGGCACTCCTTTATCTTATTTTGTCTATTTGTATTTAAATTAACTAAATTTAAAATTTTTTAATTTCATTTTCCTAGTCGTACTTGCAACATTTGAAAGTTTAACAACTATATCTGAAAATGCAAGCTATAAACTGGAAGAAAATATTTGAAAACATGTGGATGATAGCATTTTTTTTAAATATGTTTTTTAAATTTTTTTTAAAAATTTATTTCTGAGAGAAAGAAAGAGAGAGAGAGAGAGAGAGAGACAGTGTGAGCAGGGGAGGCCAGAGAGAGAGGGAGACAGAGAATCCAACACAGACTCCAGGCTCTGAGCTCGTTGTCAGCACAGAGCCCGACGTGTGGCTCGAACCCACTAATTGTACTATCATGACCTGAGACTAAGTTGGATGCTTAACCGACTGAGCCACCCAGGCACCTCAATGATAGCATTTTTTAACAATAGACTTTCTAAAGAACTCGTAATAATAAGAGAACTAACCTAGTTTAAACAATAGGAAAATTTTCAACAGACATTCTCAAAACAAGTTTGATTTACACCAATTTCTTTCAGAAATGACTTGTTTTTGGTCTGGAAGCACAGTTTTTTCTAATAATTTTACTTTGATGTATTTTGGACTTGACCTCACCTGGTTAATTTTTCTAGGTAGTAAGAAGGATCCTATTATTTTTACTTTTTTAGTGTTTTATTTATTTCTGAGAGAGTGACAGAGACAGAGACAGCGTGAGCAGGGGAGGGTCAGAGAGAGAGGTAGATACAGAATCTGAAACAGGCTCCAGGCTCTGAGCTGGCTGTCAGCACAGAGCCTGACGTGGGACTCGAACCCACGAACCATGAGATTATGACCTGAGCCGAAGTCAGACGCTGAACCAACTGAGACACCGGGGTGCCCCAAAAGGGATCATTTTAGTGGAGAGGTCAGGTCTGCTTTTATTTCAGGAAACTTAAAGTATTTAGTTTTATCATTGTTTTGCTTTTAGATCTTTCAATACTAATTGTATGTATGTTGGATCTCTTGTGCCTGTGTTCTCTGTTTAAAAATATTTTCTTTCTTTCAGAATTTATTTCTGTTATCTTTTGTATTTACATTCTGTATCTATCACTATACATTCAATAATATTTACCTTCCTTAAACACTTTTTATCTTAACATTTATTTCTGAGTTGACTTTCTGTTTTTCGTCAATTAATTTACTGAATAATGTTCCACATCTAATTTCAGTTTTTGAATTTCTAGTTCATTGTGGTGAGCCTTATCTGCAATGATTATTCAATTAGGTTTAATTTATACGGATGTTATATACCAGTTACCCTCTGCTTAATGGCTTGGAATATTTCTTCAGCTGAAAAATTCTGATTTTTACTTTATCTTTTTTTCTCACATTATTTTTTTCTTGTGAATAATGGCTTCTTTTTACTGTTGTTGATCAGCCCTTTAATATTTTTCTGGACCAGGAATAACAGATTACTTTATGGATGGAGCATAAATGAACTTGGGTGATTTCATCTGTTAGTTCAAGATTACCTTCAGAATGAAGGGCAGTTCTTTTAATAAACAGTGTGCTGGGAGAGGTTGAATTTTTACTCATATTATCCAGCGTGCCCTTAATGCCCTTAGTGTATCAACTATTTGTCAGACAAAGTGGAAAGGCCATGACAGCTCTAACGAGCTGAAGGAATAAAGAGCAAATGAATCTTAGGATCAAGATCCAGAGTCCAGAAAACCAGGATCAATTCACTGTTTACTACCTGAGTCAGAAAAAGCCTTAGCATTATCTTCTCCCCAGATAAAACATTTGATCTTGTTTGGATTCTCTCTGAATTATAATTTATCAGTCCAGTCAAATTAGAAGAGGAGAAGTAGGGAAGCATTGCCCAAATTAATTACTTTTATTTGTGTTAATCAAATTCTTAAATGCATAGGGCTTCAGGCTGTAGTCCTAGCAAATAGTGTCGGGCAAGCACTATTATCCCAGGGCAAAAAGACAGGGAGAAGCAAGACCATGTTCCTTTTCTACTTGATCTTCCTGCAGCATTGCCATGACTCAAGCCCCAAATTTTATTTCTTGTGTTTCCTCCTTGCCCATCCTTGACACAGGAAGCACACACTAGTTCAAACCAGAAGCCCAGAAGCTCTGTGTGTTTTTCTCCATTCATGGATGTGTTCAATTTATCACCTCACTTTGGAGGGGATCAAAGTGTAGGCACTAAAATGGGACTTTAAAAGTGTAGACATGAAGTCTCTGTAACATTTATAAAAGACTTGTGCAACTAGCATAATTCTGAAATTTTTACTAACCTTTATTATTTATTAAGATTTTAATAAAAGAACTTCATGATAGAGATGATCCTTGTAAGTTCTCGAATTTTTATTCTTTAGATAATGTTAGATTTTAAAAAGGTTATTTTGCCAAAATATTTGTTTTTGTTGGTAATCTTGGCAAGTAAGCTTTAAATGGTATTTTCCTTCAAAAGAGACAATTATGCACCAAATGTTTAAAAGTCTAATTAGAGGTTTTAAAAAAATACTTTTTGGAGACTTGGAAGTTAATAAAGTTTGTTTTACTAAAGCAGTAAACGATGTGCTATAACACATGTAACTATCATTACTCTTTACATAAAATTATGTGTAACGAGAGATTTTAAATTTGGACCAAAATTTCAAATAAGAATATATCAAACATAACAATATATAACCAAATAGTTACTCAATCTCGGATTTGTTTATGGTTTTTGAAGATAAAGTTAGAGTTTTGTCATCATTGGTTTGTTTCGAATGATACTGAAAGGACTCCAATTTTTGTTTGGAGAATCAAACACTAAGAGATGTAAATTTAATAAACTATGGTGGTAATTTAATATATATGCATATATGTCATTGTCCTCATATTCAATACATGCTGAATGAGAAAGTACTATTAGAGTGGTAAATTGGGAGACGGGAATCTGGTGATTCATACAATCTAGTGATCCATACAATGGACTGGAAATTTTACCTAATTATTCAGAATCTCCATGTACAAACAGAGATAAAACCGTCTCTAAACCTCCTGGGTAGAATGCTGTATGGAAGATTTCATTTTAAAAATAGCAATCACTGGGGTGCCTGTGTGACTCAGTCAGTTAAGCGTCCGACTTCAGTTCAGGTCATGATCTCACAGTTCGTGGGTTCCAGCCCCACATCAGGCTCTGTGCTGACAGCTCAGAGCCTGGAGCCTGCTTCAGATTCTGTGTCTCCCTCTCTCTTTGACCCTCCCCTGCTCACGCTGTCTCTCTCTCTCAGAAATAAATAAAACATTTAAAAAATAAAAATAGCAATCTCTTAGTTATCATGTCAGTTTAAGAGAATTTTTCTATGAGTAAAACAGGATAGGTTGAGGCTTTTTGATGACGTTATGACAATTTTTTTTTATACCTTCTATTCTGAAATAGAGAACCTTGGTAAGTGAAAAGACTGGAGTAAGTACAGAGCTTTTATAGACCATAGTGCAAAGTCGGCTACCTTGCAGAGAGCCATACATCTCTATTTAATAATCCATCCTTTAATGGCCCTGGGATTCCAGATAAATTTAAATAAATCAATCTTGATTTTTCAGACAGAATTAGAGAACCTCTGATTTATGGGCCAAACTTGTACCTGTAATAGTGTAATGACAAAGTAGAAGACAATCTTAGATAAATGTCAGCTAAGATTACAGTTAAAGCTCATGCTCAGTTGGGTCTTGTCTGTGGGCTATGCTCTTTGTAGCTGTGTTTTATCAATGTATCAAGCAGTACTTATATTTTACAGAAACTTTCAACATTTATTACTTTCAGAAAGGAAAGAATATATAAAAATTGGAAAAGTTCCTCACACTGATTTAAAGCTCATACTAAAGTTTAAAAGGTAAAATCAAAATATAACTCTATCTTGTGCTCTATCAACTCTGTTTAAAAAAACACTTTTTATTTTTTTGGTGTAAAGCTGGACCAGTAACTCTTCTATGAATAAAATTTTATTGATGTTATCTTCATATTGAAATACTTAGAAGTTGTCAGACTAGAATTTTTTTTTACTTTAGTTTTTCCTGTCCAATATTTGTAATTTTAAATTGGAGATAATTAGAAGAAGATGGAATAATTTTTTCTTAACTTGTAACAGTAAACCAGGATCTTAGCTATACTTTTCTATTCATGGTAGAGTAATGAAAGGTATATGATTGTCTTGGGAAGATCAGATTGGATATGAATAAAGTAAGGACAGTGGCTCTTAAAAAGTTACATTAAATTCTGTTAGTTGAAAAAATATTCAAAAAATATTTTAAAACATGATCTGATGCATATTAATTGTAAAAATAATACATATTCACTATAGAAATTTTGGGGAAAACTATATAAAGAAGAAAAGCAATATTATCTCTAATCTCACTTTCTAGCTCTCAAGTCTCAGCATCTAGAATATGATTTTGGTATATTAATCTTTAGCATTTCCAGATGTATGCATTCCTATATAAAATGGGGTTCTATTTATGATTAGATAAATTTTAAATCATGCTTTGATCTTTTTAGGTTGTTTTAAAAATATTTTTCTATGTTATTAAATATTCTTTCAAAGAACCTTAGTATTTACATAATACTTTACATCTGTACCATTAGTTACATAACTGTTTATTATAATAAACAATATTCTCCTGTACTAGGTAATATAATATAGTAGCTAAATGGGAAAACCTGTTGAGGGTTTTGCTGGAGAGTCAGATATCTGAACAAATAATATAAGAGAAGAAATAAAGAAAAATGACATGAAAAAACTAGAAATCAATGAGGATTACAAGGAAATAACATTTAAGGTCCCAAATTAAATAAATTAATGTACCCATATTGCATTACTTTACTTAACCGGGTTAAAGTTGCTGTTTTCTATTTTTTGTTATGAACTGAATAACTTACTAAACTTAAGCCATATATGCACAACTGCATTTCAATGTATTTGTGTATTTTAATAAACGATAAATCTTCTATATGGTTATGCATTTTCTACTGCACTCTAGATGTGATATGCAGGTTAACATTACTTCTACATTATACTATCTGATTAGACATCAATAGAAAAAAAAATCACTATGTTCTTTTTCACTTTTGTAGCTCTCATAGAAGGGTAAATATTTCAGGAAAAATTTAATAAATACGTTTAATAAATACATTTCTATGAATTAAGATTGTTCTTTTATCTAAACATAAGGGGACAGATACAGTAATGAACATGCAAGTTCACTCATAAAGTTGATTTGTAATACTATTGTATGTGATAAAAAAGAAATTAATCTGGTATTGACAGAGATAAGGAGAGTAGAAAATTTGTTCTTGAGTTTTACTGGAAAGGTCATTGGATGTTGGTTTTTAGTTTTTTGGGGGGCTGTCATACATTGGATTTGAAAAAGTAAAATACTAGTTATAAAATTTAAAGGCGCCTGGGTGGCTCAGTCGGTTAAGCAGCCGTTATCGGCTCAGGTCATGATCTCGCAGTTCGTGGGTTCAAGCCCCGCATCGGCTGTGTGCTGACAGCTCAGAGCCTAGAGCCTGCTTCGAATTCTGTGTCTCCCTCTCTCTCTCTGCCCTTCTCCTGCTCATGCTCTGTCTCTCTGTCACTCATAAATAAATAAACATTAAAAATTAAAAAAATTTAAAGGCTGTATGTAAATACAGGAGATAAAGGAAATCAAGGCATAGTTCCCATTAACTATGACACAATTTTTCCTTTAGCTTTCTTACCAAAATTATTTTATCTTGTATTCTTCCTGGTAGCCAGTTATATACATGTACTTTGATTGTTATTAAAAGTAAGGATGAGTTTAAGAACTAATTGGTAAATTTAAAAATGTAGCTTAGAAGGATAAATAAACCTACTTACATCAATGAATAGATCATTCACAAACAGAGTATTAATAAGAAAACATTGACTTTAAATCACACAGTGGATCAGATGGATTTAACAGATTATACATATATACATATATTATATATATATAGTATTATTATAATGTATATATTATATATATATATATATATATATATAAAGCATTCCATCCGAAAGCAAAAGAATATGCCTTCTCAAATGCACATGGACCATTCTCCAGGATAGATCATGGGTTACACCACAATAAAGCCTTAATAAATTTAAGATTGAAATTATATAAAGCATCTTGCTCACCACAGAGGTATATAAGAAGAAAACTAGAAAATTTACAAATATGTGGAAATAAACAATATGTTCTTTAACATCCGTGGGTAAATAAAGAAATCAAGAGAAAACAAAAAAAAAATACCTGGAGACAAATGAAAATAGAAATTCAACATACCAAAATTTATAAGATGCAGCAAAAACAGTTCTAAGAGGGAAGTTCACAGTGATAAATGCCTATTTCAAGAAACAAGAAAAATGTTAACAATATACATTTATACCTCAAGGAACTAAAACAAATCAAACTGAAAGTTAGGAGAAGGAAATAAACAACAAAGATCAAAATAGAAATGAATGAAATGCAGACTAAAAAAGAAACAAAAACCCAAGATCAGTGAAACTAGGAACTGGGTTTTTGAAAAGATAAAGTTGACAAACCTTTGGCTAGATTCATGAAATTGAGAGAGAGAGAGAGCTAGTACCCAAAATACAAAATCAGGTGAAAGGGGAAATGGTACCACAGAAATACAAAGGATTATGGGATTAGTATAAACAAATACATGCCACAAATTGAACAACCTAGAAGAAATAGGTAAATGCCTAAAAACATGCAACCCACCAAGACTGAATCATTAAAAAATTCAAAATATGAACAGATAAATTAATAGTAAGTATATTGAATCAGTAATCAAATACTTTCTAATAAACAAAAGTCCAGGAGCAGACAAATTCACTGGTGAATTCTATTAAACATTCAAAGAAGAATTAATACCAATCCTTCTCAAACCCCCCAAAATAAAGAAGGGAGCACTTAGAAACCAACTTTCTAAGGCCAGTATACCCTAATTCTAAAACCAGACAAGGACATCACAAGAGAAAAAGAAAATCAAACCAAACCAATACAGACAAAAATTCTCCATAAAACATTAGCAAACTGAATTCAACAATGCATTACAAAGTTCATGCACCACGATCAAGCAGATTTATGGCAGGGATGCAAGGATGATGATTCAACACCCTCAAATCAATCAGTGTGATACATAACATTAACAAAATGAAATATAAAATCCTATGATCATCTCAGTAGTTGCATAAAAAGCATTTGACAATATTCACTATGTATTTATGGTAAAAACTCTCTGCGAAGTGGATACAGAGGGAATGAACCTCAACATAACAAAGGTCAAATATGACATGCCTACAAGTAGCATCACATTCAATGGTGAAAAGCTAAAAGCTTTCCTCTAAGCAACATGACAAAATGTCCATTTTGTCATTTTTTTTCAACAAAGTGTTTTGTCTTAGCCACAACAATTAGGCAAGAAAAAGAAATAAAAGACAACGAAGGCATCCACACTGGAAAGGAAGAAGAAGACTGTTACTGTTTTCAGATAGTATGATTTGATATATAGAAACACTAATAAAGACTTCACTTAAACTGTTATAACTAATCTACAAATTCAGGAAAGTTTCAGGATGCAAAATCAGTATACAAAAATGTGTTATTTTTCTATGTATTTCTTTTTTTAATGTTTATTTATTTTGAGAGAGACCAAAGAGGAGAGAGAATCTTTAAAAAATTTTTTTTAGCATTTATTCATTTTTGAGATTTATATATATATATATACATATATATGTATATGTAGAGATAGATATTTTGAGATTATATATTATATATATATATATAGAGAGAGAGAGAGAGAGAGAGCGCGTGAGCGCGAGCACGAGAGAGCTTGAGCAGAGGAGGGGCAGATAGAAAGGGAGACAGAATCTGGAGCAGGCTCCAGGCTCTGAGCTGTCAGCACACAGCCCAACACATGATCTCACAGACTGTGAGTTGGACACTTAACTGTCTAAGCCACCCAGGCACCCCTGAAAGACAATCCCAACCAGGCTCCACATGGAGCCTGATGCTGGGCTTTCTCTCACAATCGTGAGATCACGACCCAAACTGAAATGAAGAGCAGATGCTCAACTGACTGAGCCAACCAGGCTCCCTGAAAACATTTCTAATAATAAACTGTCAGAAAATTAAGAACACAATCTCATTTATAATTTCAACTTTAAAAAATTAGGAATGAATTTAAACAATGAGGTGAAAGACCTATACACTGAAAACTATGAAATATAGATGGAAGAAATTGAAGATGACATGTATAAAAATATGTGTGCTCACCAACTGAATTAATATTGTTAAAACGTCCATACTACCCAAAGCAATCTACAGATTCAATACAATCCTTATGAAAATTCCAATGGCATTTTTCACAGATATAATAAAAAAAAAAGCTTTACCTCTTAAGAAGACTAAATCTGGAATCTTCAAGTCCCCTAATTTTAAACTGTATTACAAATCTAAAGTAATCAAAACAACATGGCAAAAGGATAAAAAAGGCACATAAATCAACAAGACACAACAGAGAACTCAAATAAACCTACACATATGTGGGCAATTAATTTATGACCAAAAAACCCCAAAAGTATACAATGGGGAAAGAATAATTTCTTCAATAAATGGTACTTGAAAAACATGACAGCCACGTGTGCAGCAATGAAACTGGAGCACTAGCTCACACTATACACAAAAATTAACTAAAAATTGATTAAAGATTTAAAAGGAAGACCCAAAGCCAGAAAACTCCTAGAAGAAAACACAGACGGTAAACTTCTTGACATTGGTCTTGGTGATCATTTTTTGAGTGTGGCACCAAAAAGCAAAGGAAGCAAAAGCGAAAAGAAAACAAGTGGGACTATATAAAATTGAAAACCTTCTGCCCACAAAGGAACTATCAACAAAATGAAAAAAAATATCATACTGAATGGGAGAAAACATTTGATATGGGGTTAGTATTCAAAATATATAAAGAACTTATACAACACAACAGCACAGAAACAAATGATTGAATTAAGAAATGGGCATAAGTTCTGACTAGACATTTATGCAAAGAAGACCTATAAATGGACAACAGGTACATGAAAAGATGCTCAACATCACTAATCATCAGGAAAATGCAAATCAAACCACAAGGTATCACATCTCAAACCTCTTAGAATGGCTATTATAAAATAGACAAGTTATAAAACTATCCAGTGAGGATATAGGAGCCCGTGTGCACTGTTGACAGGAATATAAATTGGTGCAGCCACTATGGAAAACAGTAGAACTGTCATATTTATCTAGCAGCTCCAGATCTGAATATTTATTCAAAGAAAAATGAAAATACTAACTAGAACAGTTATATGCATCCCATATTCTTTGTAGTTATTTGTAACAGCTAAGATACAGAAGCAACTTAAGTATCCATTAGCAGATGAATGGATAAAAAAGATGTGGTATGTATATATATGTACATGTGGTGGTGCAGTGGGATATTATTCAGCCTTTAGACATTTATTTTTACGGGGCGCCTGGGTGGCTTAGTCGGTTAAGCGTCCGACTTTGGCTTAGGTCATGATCTCACGGTTCGTGGGTTCGAGCCCCGCATCGGGCTCTGTGCTGACTGCCAGCTCAGAGCCTGGAGCCTGTTTCAGTCTGTGACTCCCTCTCTCTCTGACCCTCCCCTGCTCACGCTGTCTCTCTCTCTCTGTCTCTCTCCTAGAAATAAATTTAAAAAAAAAAAACATTTATTTTTATATTTTAAGATTTTTTAAAAACTTAAATCCAAGTTAATATATAGTGTATTACTGGTTTCAGGAGAAATTAGTGATTCAATGCTTACATGTACCACCAGCGTTCATCCCAAGAAGTGCCCTCCTTAATGCCCATCACCCATTTAGCCCATCCTCCCACCCAACTCCCCTCCAGCAATCATCAATTTGTTCTTTGTATTTAAAAGTCTTTTATGGTTTGCCTCCCTCTTTTTTTTCTTATTTTTCCTTCCCTTCCCTCTGTTCATGTTTGGTTTCTTAAACTCCATTTATAAGTGAAGTCATATTTGTCTTTGACTGATTTTGCTTAGCATAATACACTCTAGTTCCATCCACTAGGCTTCGAATGGCAAATGGCAAGACTTCATTCCTTTTGCTTGCCGAACTGGAACATTATTCAGCCTTAAAAAAGGATGAAATCTTGCTGTTTGTGGCATGGATGGACCTTGAGGGCATTATACTAAGTGAAGTATATATATCAGAGAAAGATATATATCATATGATCTCATTTACATGTAGAATCAAAACAAAACAAGAGCTTATGGATACAGACAACAGATTGGTGGTTGCCAGAGTATCAAAGAGTAAGGAGCAAAATGGGTGAAAGGGGTCAAAGGTTAAAAATAAACCATAAAAAAATAAGTACAGCATGATGACTATAGTTGATAACATTGTACTTTATATTTGAAAGTTGCTCAGAGAGTAGTTTTTAGAAGTCCTCATCGCAACAAAATTTTAACTATGTATGGTGACGGATATTAGCTAGACTTGCATGATCATTTTGCAATATATACAATATTAAATCACTATGTTGTACACTTGAAACATGTTTTCTGTCAATTATAGCTCAATTTTTAAAAAGGGGGGGAGGGGAGAGACAATGTGGTTTTACAAACTATACTCACCTACTGAGTGTCTAAGACTTTGCTAGGCATAATGAAGGAATTCAGGGAGTATTTCTAATTTCTTTTTAAGAATATCTTATAAACGTATCAGTTTACAAACTGTTCAACCCAGTTAAAAAAACAAGGCTGAGAGGAGTTAAATATTTGTTCCAAATGAAAGAGCTGGGATGTGAGTTACAGATTATTAATCATGTTCTGAATTCAACTCTAAGGCTTCAATTATTGAGTTCGCTGTTTAAGGGCCCTTGAATCATAGTGGAAAAATATCAACTATGAAGGTATGAGAGAGGACAGCCTCAGAATGGGAAATTTTAAGCATGATGAACTATTTCTTTTATTATATTCTCCTTTCCAGCAGAAGAAAAGTATTTCCAGTTACCTATAACTGAAAATGAGATCCAGCTTGTTCAAATACATTTTTAAAAAAATATTTTTATTTATTTCTAGGAGGGAGAGAGAGAGATAGCGTGAGCAGGGGAGGGTCAGAGAGAGAGGGAGTCACAGACTCTGAAACAGGCTCCGGGCTCTGAGCTGACTGTCAGCACAGAGCCCGACGCGGGGCTCGAACCCACGAACCGCGAGATCATGACCTAAGCGAAAGCTGGACGCTCAACCGACTACGCCACCCAGGCGCCCCATTCAAATACATTTTTTAAGGAACTTATTTACCATGATAATAATATATAGTCTGTCTGTAAGTTCTGTCCTTTTATCTTTGATTATAAGTTTCTAGAAGTCCAGAATCAAAATCTATACAGGAGTCTCTTCATACATGAATGCATTTTGTGCTCATAGTTTTCTAAATATATTCATTTGGAGCAATGAAGAGTGGTGATGGGTTGAATACAATCTTTCTCACATATGAAATAGGTAGATGTTTTAAAATTCCTATCACAGAATGTGCACATATGTGGGTGTGGAACTAAATTATTCTCTGTGCACAGTTGGCTAGGCAATGCACAAATATCCATGGATAACCTGGATACACAATGCATGAATAATCTATGGATAACCTAGATGTGCAAAACTTAAGCCACGGATTTTAGCAGCGGCATCATGTTCAACCAGTGAAACTAATCAGTATCCACTATAACCTTCTGTGCCAATTAACTTAAAATAGATTACTTTGAGTAGCTTATAAAGGGTCTTTTTGGATCATTATGATAAAGTCTTCTCATGTGACAAAATATAAGTAGTGTAATATAGACCGTGGGGTGGTGGAGTTGGGGGGGGCACTAATGTTTTATACTTAGTCATATGTTGAGTAAAGAAATGTTTTCACGTCTGTGGTTGTTTATTTGTTGCAGACCATTTGGAGTGTAGGTTAACTGAAAACTCATTTTTTACAGTCAATTTTAAAGCACAGTTAATAATTTATATTTGAAAACATTCATCATATATGAGAAACAAATTAGCCCAAGAGCTCCCCAACCCGCACTTCATCTGCTCAGTGAAGAGCCTGTTGGCATCAATTCCCGAGGATGGTTTGCAGAAGACCATCCTCCTAAATCCCTAGCAATCACTGGATATCCTCCAGAATCAGCCTTAATTTAAGCTTGAAGGAGAATTAAAGCAGAGGTTCCCTCAAGCTCCAAAGCTCTGAGCTATTTAATCACTACTTTGACTCTGCCCAGAGCAATCAGCCCATCAGAGCAGTGACTCATTTCTGGGTGAGCTGAGTCTGGTGTGGACCTGGGTGGGATGAGAGCTTAATTATCCTGCCTTTTTCACAGCAGGAACAACCGGTATATTTAGAGTCTTCTGTACTGCCGGAGATCATATTTGATCTACTGACCTGAAGATGAAAACTTTCAATACGAATTGCTGAATTATGTAATACCTGATCTCTCCTTTTCAGTCCGTCTCTTTATATTCTTTATTGGTGGAGAATAAGACCTCATCTTAAATACCTCTGACATTTTTATTTCATAGAAACAAGATGATTTTTCTCTTTGGCCTTGTTTTCCTTATATCAGACATTGCTTTAATTTATTTTTGAATATGAGCTGATTAAACTTCCTGATTTTAGGTCCATAACTCTGTTGATATTGGAGGTCAGCTAGTTTAAGTCATATTTGTCAGGTAAATATGTTCCTTCAATGTTTAATAATACTGGTACCTGGCCACCCTGAAAATGTTGGCACAGGTTATTAGGAGGCATATGTTAATTTACCAACTTAGTACAAGGATATTCTATACTAAAGTCACAATGAATCTGATGTTCTCTACTGAGGTGGCAATTTAATCCATTGTAATTTAAACTTTATTTTTGATTTGTAATAAAAGCAGCATCTCATAAATACCAGGTTCTGTCCTAAACAACTTTCTTGTATCATTTACATCCCCAGAAAAAAATTTCTCTGAGATAAATTACCATCTCTTTTTAATAAATCTGAAAACCAAGACTTTGTGACTTTAAAACTTGTCTAGGCCTAAAAAGTGATAGGCCATAGAATAAAAGTCAGGTCTGCCAGAATTCAGAGTCCAAAGATCTTAACAGTATATACTACTTCACACACACACACAAATCTTACTAAAAGTGTAATCTTCGGAAGAGTTGACTTCTCTGGAAATGTATTTTCTATGATTCTGAGCTAATCCATCCAGAGTTTAACACTTTAACTATAATCTTTTATATGAAGAATCAGATCTTCAACGGAATTAACTTTTGTCAGAATTTGTGATAATTTGACAGTATCTAATACAGCTAAAACGATAATGTATACTAGAGGTCTTTAATCTGTATTTGGAAAATTCTTTGTCAAATGTGAAGCTACAATTTTGTAACATAAATATGGTACTGGGATCCATTATTTCACACATTGTCAAACGGAAATCCCAGTGAATATTTTATTCATGAGATTTCTCAACATAAATTTTTAAGATATTAAGCAGTCTAAGTATTTTCAAAAGTAAGCGTGCAGAAACAGCAACAGGAATATAATTTTAGATTTAGGCTACACTCATATTAACTCTGTAGCACAGACTTTAGTGCATGCTTTAACTGTAGTACTTATAAAAACACATACCAAAGGGGCGCCTGGGTGGCTTAGTCGGTTAAGCGTCTGGCTTTCGCTTAGGTCATGATCTCACGGTTGGTGGGTTCGAGCCCCGCATCGGGCTCTGTGCTGACTGCCAGCTCAGAACCTGGAGCCTGTTTCAGTCTGTGACTCCCTCTCTCTCTGACCGTCCCCTGCTCATGCTGTCTCTCTCTCTCCTAGAAATAAAAAAAAAAAAAAAAAAAAAAACACATACCAAAAATGAAAATAAGGTGGTGTCTACACCCACACTTGGAGAATTTCCACAAGAATTCTGAAATGTCCACATAGTTGGACATTTTCTCCCATGAATAATTATTTTTTAATTCCATCAACTTTACACTCTGATTGTTTTTTCCATAACAAGTTGTCCCAGAAGAATTAGGTGTGTGTTCACCGTGACATCTTTTCTACATTTATATTTCCCTGTCCTCTTTTCTGTATAGTCATTGCTCCTCCTTAAAATTTTTTTTTATGTTTATTTATTTTTCAGAGAGAGAGAGAGAGAGAAAGTGTGAGGGGAGGGGCAGAGAGAGATGGGGAGACATGGACTCTGAGCTGTCAGTACAGAGCCCGTTGCAGGGCTGGAACTCACCAACCAGTAGATCATGACCTGAGCTGCAGTCGGCTCCTTAACCAACACACCCACCTCGGTGCCCTGTCATACCTTTTTTTGTATGTAGGTGTTCACATACCCTAAAGGCAAGTGGGTATGTGAAATCACTGGTGCTTCTGATTCCCGGTACAGGCCACAGGTGCAGACTTGGCCGAATTTCCACTTTGATGACTGTCTTTAGAACCCAGAAGAACTGGAGCTTTTAAGCTTTCACATCATCTCATCTTACTTTGTGTACATACTCCACTAAAATAGTGTCTGATAAAAGACTGTCCTATGAAGTAGCTAGAGTCAGAAACTAACACTGCTAGACACATTCCTGTCTGGGAGGACTCTCAGGCCTTGACACAGCAATAACTTCCTCTGATTGCCTCCAAGAAATACTAATGGCAGCCTTTTCACACAACCTGAAGCAGTCTACCTTGGGAATTGTGTGTTTACAGCTAATTGCAGCCAGGTACAAGCCTAGTGGTTGGGCTGAATTCACATGAGCAGCCAAAGGGGAGTTAGACATTTGTGCTGTTGAAGAAAAGGTCATACTGATATATTGAGGTAACAAACTTTTCAATATTTATCCAAATCAGCCAAAAATATGTTTGCGTAATTGGACTATTCATTTCCATCCAATCATGCTACTTCCTGTATACTTAACCCCTTTGGAAACGGAGAGAAAACCTGAAAGTATAACACTGAGTTATCATACTCTATTATTTCATTTTAATTATGTAACAATTTAATTATGGCTTGTGATAGCAATAGGATTCTTAAAAACTATTTGGAAAGTAGATTGCGATTTTCCCGTAGGCCATTTGTTTATCCTTGTCGTCACTTCTCTATTATTCTAATACTTGAAATTCTGATAAAAGATGTATTTTTAAGTGTTCTTGTCCTTGGAAAAGTATCAGTAGGCTCCCAGTGAATCTCTTAAAGCAGTGAAACTGCATTCATATTTTGCATTAAAATGACAGATGAAAGGAGACAGACACCGATGCGGTCTAGGAGCAAGGCAGCCAGGTGCTTAGTAAGGATTATGTTTGCTAATTTAAAAAGGAGGAGGGAAAAAAAGGCTTTGCACATCATCGGTCTAAAAACAGGAACAGAAGCACTGTTGAATTCAAGCTGTGTCATTTATTCCATCACAGCCGTGCGTGAGCCACCTTCCCTCCTCCTCTACTTTATTCTTCCATTTCCTCAGTTTCCGCCCACACGATTGTCGCTACCACCTAGTCTCTTCCAAGGGAGGTAGGAGGGGGGACTGGCAGCTTCAGCTCCCTGGACAGCTGGTGCAGCTACGGTTCTAGAAATCAGCTCACCGTGAGTGCTGGATACCGTGTGAGCGCTCACATTACACACTGTGCTAACATTCTTGTGGTTCCGTATTTTAAGTTCTGTGATTACAAATGTTTAATAGGCTAGTAAGATCACCCACAGGAAAACGTTTGTAGAGACTATATTTCAGAATGGTTTTTAAGTGCTTTTTTTCCTTTCTAAAAATTAGGTCAGGATTGAGAGACTGTTCATTTGTAATAGGATAATGGTAGAGAGCTGTTTACTTCTAAGGCTTTTGGATCAAGGTTTTAAGGACTGTAATTAAAAATATATCCATCACAGAGTAAGGATGCACACTGATAGTACAAGGGATATGACTGTATTTTCTTTTCCTGCCGTTCACATATGGACAAGGAGCCCAGCGCCATCTTTTCCAAGGGCCTTTGAAAGGCATTCTTACAGGTGCTAAGTGCCTTACACCCACCGAAAAGGTGTGATCGGAAAATAATGAGGACAATCGCTAACAAATACCAGAATGAGTTCTGACCTTCTAAGAAATCGCCCTGGGAGTCTGTCCATTAATTACTGTGACACTACCATAGCTTGAAACACTTTTGGAACTCCTCATTTGAAATTGTTCAGAGAGCCCACTTTACAAACCAGCTAAGAAAATGAGTTTCATTATCTTGTAGTCACACCTTATCTCTTCTCACTGCCAGGAGCCCTCTCAGGATGAGTTTAAAAACTGAGAGGTTTCATAACCAGTTTGAATTTGGATTGAGTTATCGTTGGTCACCAGTGGAACTTACCAGTTTCTGATTTTTTATTTTTATTTTTTTTTTATTTTATTTTTTATCTCTAGGAGAGAGAGAGAGAGAGAGCGTGAGCAGGGGAGGGTCAGAGAGAGAGGGAGTCACAGACTGAAACAGGCTCCAGGCTCTGAGCTGGCAGTCAGCACAGAGCCCGACGCGGGGCTCGAACTCACGAACCACGAGATCATGACCTAAGCGAAAGTCAGACGCTTAACCGACTAAGCCACCCAGGCGCCCCAAGTTTCTGATTTTTTAAATAAAATCTCTCAGTTCAAGTATTCATAAACTGCTTTTTGAATTTCAACAAGCAGTTCATGAATTGTTCAGCATCTAGCAAGATTGATTTAATAATATCTAGACCATTTCCATAGAAATAGGTTTGTTATTATTGCTAAGTTTCACTATTTTCACATGGCAGGTCGAAAGAAAATGATATTTCAAAAACTCGTCAAGAAGTATGGTTCATGAGTTTTCAGAAGTTCAGAAAATGACACTGTCACCCCGGGGTGAAAACTTTCATAGTGAAATATATAAACTTCAAAAGGAATGGAATGTAAAAACCTGAAAAGACCATAATTAAAAATAAAAATAGTGGCTTTGTGGTTTTGACTATAAAAACCAGTAGAGGAAAATAGGGTTTTTTTTTTTCAGTTTTATAACTCAATTATAGCAGCTATAAATAAGGTCCTTAATTTAAAAACAATTCAAACACCATTTCACCATTTGTATTTTTTTTTCATTTTTCCTCCCAATTTATATGTGTTTCTTTTTATAAGTTTATTTTTGAGAGAGAGAAGGAGAGAGAGAATCCCAAGTAGACTCTGCACTCTCAGCAGGGAGCCGGATGCAGGGCTTGAATCCACAAACCCATGAGATCATGACCTGAGCCGAAATGTGAGTCCCACACTTAACTGACTGAGCCACCCAGGCACCCCAAATTTATATATGCTTAATATCCTTGATTTTGCTTATTATTAAGTAACTGTTTAATTTTTTTAATGTTTTATTTATTTCTGAGAGAGAGAGAGAGAGAGAGAGAGTGAGCGAGAGACCGAGCAGGGGAGGGTCAGAAAGAGAGGGAGACCCAGAATCTGAAGCAGGCTCCAGGCCCTGCACTAGCCATCAGCACAGAGCCGACCCGGGATTCTAACCCGAGAACCATGGGATCATGACCTGAGCCGAAGTCAGATGCTTAACTGAGCCACCCAGGTGCCCCTAAGTAACCATTTTAAAGACAACTAAACACAAAAATTTTAAAGCCAGGTTCACTGAAGTATCAATGGAAGTAAAATTGCTCATAAAATTAGTAAATTACCATAAATAATACTCTAAAACACTGTCACTATTATCAAACAGGTATCCTTCTAATTAACCATAAAAAAAAAAACACCAAAAATTTTAAAGCATTTCTAGGTCATGAATGGATTAAATTCCAAATGTTTATATACTAAAGTTGCAAAATTGAACTCACAGTATAGTTCAGGTATCGAGGGGGTAAATTATTTATGTTATCTCTATTTGATATGTTTTGTATTTGATCTGTATTTGATATCCTGAGCACCTACTTGGTATGTCCTAGGGAGTTAACCAGGCAGGAGTGTGTCTGTGTGTGTGACAGAAGGATATTTACCCAAATACTAAAATCTTTCAAACTTAAGTTCAACACAATTTAAGTAATCTCACCCAATCATGCCCAATTTCTGAAAGAAATAAGAAAATTTATATTTCTTTGTATTTTACCTTTCTCCTCAGTAACCATCTTGGTTTAGTGGGTAAAGGCATGGCCAAATCCTAGTTTAACTGATACAGAAACCATATATATATAAAAAAACAAAACAAACAAACAAACAAAAAACCTACCTAAAACTCACGGGCTTTCCCATCACGCCTCCTACTGCCCTATTGGAGTATGATATGCTACGATTGATTGTTTTCATTATCCCCTTATTTGTATTCACTTTATGATTGTTTCTGTTAGTAAAGGTGTAATAGAAGTACTTGCTTCATACTGGGATTTGAAACCTTGTGGTAGAAAAAAAATGAGACCTCAGTTACTCTTTCTGTAATGATTGCAAATGTTTCAACAGGCTAATATCTTGCATTTATCACCCTTTCATTATCTCACATTTAGCTCTCTTTAGGATAGTACTCCTGGAAGTGTGGAACATAAGCAGCAGCATTTGCATTGCTTGGAAGTTTGTTAGAAACAAAGAATCCCAGACACATTTTAGACCTCTGGAATAAAAGCCTGAGTTTTAACAATATGACCAAGTGAATCTTATGCACCTTAAAGTTTACAATATACTACATGAGAAAACATAAAAGTCTGTACATGAATTTTGGCTCTACCTTTATAACCTTACCCAACTACAGATCATATTCCTTATCCAAAACATTGGAAAAACAATAGGTTTATAAGTTTTTACACATACGTTTTGGCACTTAAAAAGGTTTCTTCCACTTCTTTCTCTAGGTAACCAGAATAGTCCTCAATATCCCATCGGGGATTTTCCTAATGTCCTATTGTGGTAACTATCTGCTCTCTCTCAAAATACCCTATGTGACAAAACTATCTGTGCTTCATAGTCAAAACAGAGCTGATGTCTAAATTGGCACTGTCTCGTAAAATTTTGATGGAGGTTAAATGCCATAATTAAAATAAAAATGTTCAGCAGTTTTTCTGGAAATAGTAAGAATACAATGTTTCCCTAATGAAAAAGAATTTGCTCTAAAACAGTTAAGTCAAATGAATACTATATTACATCTGTCTAAAACAAATAGAATCTGGTTCTAAGATCTAACTCATTGATCAGAGTTTGAAGAGATTCTCAAAGTCACATTTATTTTCTGTAAAGTAGGAATAGCAGCTAGTCTTCAGCATATATTGGCCACAAAGACTTTCAGGACTCAAATACTTGGTTCCTTGATAATCTGGCCACAGTAGCTTTCATTCTCCTTCTTTCCCTCTTCCAATTATTTTCATTCTCATCCATTAATGGAATCTCCTACCCCCTTCAAAGTTTCTAGTTTCAATTCTTAGACAAAAACAAGCTCAAGAAATTAACTCACTAGTAAGTAAATTCCTAGCACTAAATAATCTTCTCAATCGTATTTGAAAAGAAAATATTTCTTAATCCAAATTAAGTTTTATTTTAATTGTGATATACACACACAATGTAAATTCTTTTGTTTAAAAATCTTTTGAGGGACACCTGGGTGGCTCAGTCGGTTGAGTGTCCAACTTTGGGTAGGATCATGATCTCACAGCTCATGAGTTTGAGCCCAGCGTCAGGCTCTGTGCTGACAGCTCAGAGCCTGGAGCCTGCTTCGGATTTTGTGTCCCTCTCTCTCTGCCCCTCCCCTTCTCATGTTGTCTCTCTCTCAAAAATAAATTAAAAAACATTTTAAAAATAAAATTTTTTTGAGAGCCTACTATGCATGAAGAACTTTACTAGACAATGGGGATTTATCAGTTTAAAAATAGACGAAAAGCCCTGCTGGAACACCTGGACATCTATAAGCAAAAATACGAATGTAAATATAGACCTTAAACCCCTCACAAAATGTAACTCAAAATAGATCACAGACATACATGTGAAATACAAAACTCTAAAATCCCTAGAAAGTAACACCTAAAATACCCAGATGATCTCAGGTTTGGCAATCACTTTTTAAACACAACACCAGAAAGTATGATCTATGGGGGAAAAAAAAAGATTAATAAAAGGGACTTCATTAAAATTTTAAGCTTTTGGAAAGATACTGTCAAAATAATGAAAAGACAAGGGACAGATTAGGAGAAAATGTTTGCAGAAGAAACATCTGATGAAGGACTGTTATCCAAAATATATAAAGAACACTTACAGCTCAACAAACAACCCAATTAAATAATGGGGCCCAAAGTCTTAACAAATACCTCACCAAAAAAGATATAACAACATGGCCAATAAGCATATGTTCCACATATATATGAAATTAAAATGATGAGATAGCCCTAGAAACTTACTAGAATGGCCAGAATTTGTAACACGGACAATACCAAATACTGGTGAGGATACAGAGCAACAGGGACTTTCATTCATTACTGGTGCGAATCTAAAATGGTACAGCCACTTTGAAGGAATTGTGGTAGCTCTTTAAAAACTGGATATGATGTAGCAATCACACTCCTCAATGTTTCCCCAAAGGAGTAGATTATTTAGGTTCACACAAAAACCTCCACGAAAATGTCTACGGCAGATTTATCACTGCCAAAACTTGGAAGCAACAAAGATATCCTTTAGCAGGTGGATGGGGAAATAAACCACAGTACATCCAAACAATGGAACAGTGTTCAGTGCTAGGAAAAACAAAAAACTATCAAGCCGTGAGAAAACACGCAGGAAACTTAAGTGCATATTACTAAGTCAAAGAAACCAACCTGGAAAGGCTCCAAAGTGTCTAATTCCAAATATATGACATTCCAGCAAATGTAAAACTATGGAAATAGTAAAAAGAACAGTGGTTCCAGGGGTTAGGGTTGGGATAGCTCAACAGGCAGAGCACAGAGGATCTTTAGGGCAGTTAAAATACTTTATATGATACCATAATGGGTACATGTTACTACATCTTTGTTCAAATACATAGAATGTACACCCCAAAAGTGAACTGTAATGTAATTATGGACTTGGGTGATTATGATGTGTCATTGTAGGTTCATCAATTTTAACAAATGTGCCACTCTGCTCAGGGATGTTGATAATGAAAAAGGCTAGGCATGTGTGGGGATAGGATGTATGTGGGATATCTCGTACCTTCCCATTAATTTTACTATGAACCTAAAACTTCTCTCTAAAAAAAAAAAAAATAAACTAAAGAAAAAGGCTTGCGCTCATGTTCTAGTGAAGGTAAAACAAAATAAAAAAACACAAATGAGCAAATATATAGTATATTAGATGGTGATGAATTATATGTAATTAAGCCATGTGGAAGGAGAGGGATTATGTATGTTGAAATGTTAAATGGGGCAGTAAGGAGAGGGCTTACTGAGGAGACAGCTTTTGCCATAGGATGTGGAAGATGGGAGGTATTGATCCACACAGCTGTCAGATGGAAGTGAATTTCAACTTTGAGATTTCCAATTTAAAGGTCTTGGAGTTGGAAGTTGGAGTTGGAAGAAAGGAGTTGGAAAAGGACCTAACTTATTTTAGAACATCAAGAAGGCTAGCATGTCTGAAGTAATATACAGGGTGGAGAATAGAAATATGGTCAGATTATTTTGGGATGTATAGTAGCCAAGGTAAGGTCAGGTGTGATGTCAGTAAGTCACGTAACATGAATCAGAGGCATAAGACAACAAAGGTTTATTTTTCACTTATGCTGCATTTACATTTCAGGTAAACTAAGAGCTCCATTCTACCTTCAAAGATGTATATGTACATAACTACCATAATTTTCAGTTTCTGCGAACATACTATTTTATGCATTCAGTGCACCAAACAACAGAAGAAAAGAATCTGTTAAGAGAACAAATGATAATAAAATTGCAGGGGGGTAGGTATACTAAAAATGTAGAATTTTAGAATACCTTTAAATTTAAGTTACTACCAACTGAAAATAGACTGCTATAAATACATGTTGTTGTATGTAGCCTAATGGTAACCACAAACCAAAAACCTAGAGTAGGCATACAAAAGATGACGAGAAAGGTATCTAAGCATATCACTAAAGAAAATCATTCAAACCACAAAGAAAGCAAGAGAAACAACAAGGAGGAAGCATAAACCAGCCAGAAAACAATTTTTAAAATGGCAACAAGTACATACCTATCAGTAATTACTTAAAATGTAAATAGACCAAGTTTTCAATCAAAAGACATCGAGTGGCTAAATGGGTTAAAAAAAATAAAACCTAGCTATATGCTGCTTACAAAAGATTCATTTCAGATATAAAGACACACACATACAGAAATGAAAGAATGGAAAAAAACATTCCATGCAAATGGAAGCCCAAAGATTGGGTAGCTATACTTATCTCAGACAAAACAGACATTAAAACAGAGGTAGTAATAAGAGACAAAAAAAGAATTTCATGATGATAGATTCATCCAGCAAGAAGATATAACATTTGAGAGTATTTATGCACCCAAAATAGGAGAACCTAAATATATAAAACAAATATTAACAAACCTAAAGGGAGAAATAGATAGTGGTACAATAAAAGTGAGCAGACTTTAATACTCCACTTATAGCAATGGATAGATCACTGATCATTGACAGAAAACCAATAAGGAAACATTGGTCTTAAACGACACATTAGACCAGATGGATTTAATATATATAGGAAAACCTTGGTTTGCAAGCACGATTCATTCTGGAAACATGTTTGTAATGCAAAACATTCATGTATCAAAGCGAATTTCAAGAACCAATGGTTCAGTTGTGATCATGTCATATTTGGCGACATGTACTACTCGTGCTGCAAGGCATCAGTCATTTACCAAGTTAAAATTTATTAGAAATGTTTGTACATCTTGTCGAACATTTACAGAACAAATTACTCACAATCCAAAAGTTTACTGTATATACAAAACATTCCATCCGAAAGCAATAGAATACCTATTATTCTTGTGTGCCTGGAATAGTCTCCAGGTAGATCATTTATTAGGCCATGGAATGGGTATTAACACATTTAAAACTGAAATCATATTAAGCTTCTTTTCTTTTTTTTAAATTTTAATGTTTATTTATTTATTTTTTTACAAATAGTTTATTGTCAAATTAGTTTCCACATAACACTCACTGCTCATCCCCACAAGTGTCCTCCTCCATGCCCATCCCCCCCCACATCCATCAGTCCTCAGTTTTTGTCAGCATTCAAGAGTCTCTCATGGTTTGCCTCTCTCCCTTTCCCCCACCATTTCCGCCCTTCTTCTCCCCCTTGTTCCTCCGTCAAGTTCCTCCTAATCCTCCTATACGTGCAAACATATGATATTTGTCCTTCTCTGCCTGACTTATTTCGCTCAGCATAACACCCTCAAGGTCCATCCATGTTGCTACACATGGCCAGATTTCATTGTTTCTCATTGCCATGTAGTATTCCATGGTATAGATAAACCACATCTTCTTGATCCATTCATCTGTTGATGGACACTTAGGCTCTTTCCATGTTTTAGCTATTGTGGAGAGTGCTGCTATGAACATTGGGGTACATGTGCTCCTATGCCTCAGCATTTCTGTATCCCTTGGGTAAATTCCTAGCAGTGCTATTGCTGGGTCATAGGGGAGTTCTATTGTTAGTTTCCTGAGGAACCTCCACACTGTTTTCCAGAGGGGCTGTACCAGTTTACATTCCCACCAACAGTGTAGGAGGGTGCCCGTTTCTCCACATCCTCGCCAGCATCTAGAGTTCTCTGATTTGCTCATTTTAGCCACTCTGACTGGCGTGAGGTGGTATCTCAGTGTGGTTTTGATTTGTATTTCCCTGATGAGGAGGGATGCTGAGCATCGTTTCATGTGTCTGTTGGCCATCTGGATGTCCTCTTTGGAGAAGTGTCTGTTCATGTCTTCTGCCCATTTCTTCACTGGGTTGTTTGTTTTTCGGGCGTGTAGTTTGGTGAGTTCCTTATAGATTCTGGATATTAACCCTTTATCTGATATGTCATTTGCAACTATCTTTTCCCATTCCGTTGGTTGCCTATTAATTTTCTGGGTTGTTTCCTTGGCTGTGCAGAAGCTTTTAATCTTGATGAGGTCCCAACAGTTTATTTTTGCTCTTGATTCCCTTGCTTTTGGGGATGTGTCAAGTAAGAAGTTGCTGCGGTGGAGGTCAAGGAGGTTGTTTCCTGCTTTCTCCTCTAGGGTGTTGATAGTTTCCTGTCTCACGTTCAGGTCCTTTATCCATTTTGAGTTGATTTTTGTGCATGGTGTGAGAAAATGATCTAGTTTCATTCTTCTGCATGTTGCTGTCCAGTTCTCCCAACACCATCTGTTAAAAAGGCTGTCTTTTTTCCATTGGATATTCTTTCCTGCTTTGTCAAAGATCAGTTGGCTGTATACTTTTGGGTCCACTTCTGAGTTCTCAATTCTGTTCCATTGGTCTATGGGTCTGTTTTTGTGCCAATACCATACTGTCTTGAGGATGACAGCTTTGTAGTAGAGGCTGAAGTCTGGGATGGTGATACCTCCCGTTTTGGTTTTATTTTTCAGTATTACTTTGGCTATTCGGGGTCTTTTGTGGTTCCATACAAATTTTTGGATAGTTTGTTCTAGTTTTGAGAAGTATGCTGGTGCAATTTTGATTGGAATTGCATTGAATGTGTAGAGTGCTTTAGGTAGTAATGACATCTTAACTATATTTATTCTTCCTATCCATGAGCATGGAATGTTTTTCCATTTCTTTGTGTCTTCTTCAATTTCCTTCATAAGTTTTCTATAGTTTTCATCATACAGATCTCTTGTATCCTTGGTTAGGTTTATTCCGAGGTATTTTATGGTTTTTTGTGCAATTGTGAATGGGATCAGTTTCTTGATTTCTCTTTCTGTTGCTTCATTATTGGTGTATAAAAATGCAACCGATTTCTGTACGTTGATTTTGTACCCTGCAACTTGGCTGAATTCTTGGATCAGTTCTAGTAGGCTTCTGGTGGAGTCTGTCGGGTTTTCTATGTAGAGTATCATGTCATCTGCGAAGAGTGAAAGTTTGACTTCCTCTTTGCCAATTCTGATGCCTTTGATTTCCTTTTGTTGTCTGATGGCTGATGCTAGGACTTCCAGCACTATGTTAAACAACAGTGGTGAGAGTGGACATCCCTGTCGTGTTCCTGATCTCAGGGGGAAAGCTCTCAGTTTTCCCCCATTGAGGATGATGTTAGCTGAAGGCTTCTCATAGATGGCTTTGATGATGTTTAAGTAGGTTCCTTCTGTCCCGACTTTCTCTAGAGTTTTTATTAAGAAGGGATGCTGTATTTTGTCAAATGCTTTTTCTGCATCTATTGACAGGATCATATGGTTTTTATCTTTTCTTTTATTGATATGATGTATCACATTGATCATATTAAGCTTCTTTTCTAATCGCAATGGTATGAAACTAGAAACCATTACAAGAATAAAACTGGAAAATTAATATACATGTGGAAATTAAACAACATGCTACTGAACAACAGTGGGTCAAAGGATAAATCAAAAGAGAAAAAATACCTGAGACAATGAAAATGGAAATATAACATGTTGAAACTTATAGGAGGCAGCAAAACTAGTTCTAAGAGAGAAGTTCATGGTGATAAACACCTACCTTGAGAAAGGACAAGAATTTTGAAAACAAAAAATCCCAACAACACCTCAGGGAACTAGAAAAACCCAAAGCTAGGACAATAAAGAAAATAACAAGATCGCAGCAGAAGTAAGTGAAATAGAGACTAAAAACAATAAGAAATATAAATCTAAGGGCTGGTTTTTGAAAGATAAAAACAATTGACAAACCATTAGATTTGCCAAGGAAAAAAAAGTGATAGAGCTCAAATAAAATTAGAAATTAAGAAGGAAATGTTACAATTAATACTACAGAAAAAACAAAGAATCATAAGAGACTGTTATGAAAAATTATATGCCAACAAATTGGACAACCAAGAAAAAAAAATGGCTAAGTTCTTAGAAACATACAATCTACCAAGACTGAATCAAGAAAAAATAGAAAATCTGAATAGATTGATTACTAGTAGGGAGATTCAATCACCAATCCAAACCCTTTCAACAAACAAAAGTCCAAGTGAGGTAAAAACATTTCATAATAATGAGGGTTGTTAATTATTGTAATGTGTTACTCAGAGTTCAGTTGGAACTTTCAACTTTTTAAAGTGGGAACTAATAATAGGATATCATTGAAAATACCCAATAATGAACTAAGGATAGGTTTTTTTCTTACTAGGCAACATAATTAGCATATCAGCATATTTAAATGTAACTCTGAAAGATTCTCACTATAACATGATTTTTAAAATTTGAGTTAATGCTTTATTAAGTCAATAAGCCACAAATCAGATATGTTGGCTCTAACTTTTCTCTTATTGTTTGTAGTTTGCCACTAATCCTCTTTAGTTTTCCAGGAATATAGTCACATTATCTGTAAAACTCTTCAATTTTTCTTCCTATTCCTCTAACTGCATTCTTTTATCTAAAGTCACTGGCTAACAACTTCGTACTCCATTAACTATACATGATAATAGTGGTACACTTGTTTCAGACTTTGAAGAAATTCCTTTAACATGTGCTCAATGTATTAGTCAACATTTTGTACAAACAACCTAAAATTAAATGAGTCTCCCAGTAAGCATCTGTTTCTCCTTCTTAGATTGATAGGTTGACTGTGGCTTTGACTTCCTCTGATCTTGGGTTGGCTTAGCTCCAGGCTGTAGGTTCAAGTTGTTGTTGTTGTTTTTTAATGTTTTATTTATTTCTGAGAAGACAGAGAGCGCACGCGCGAGCATGAGCAGGGGAGGGTCAGAGAGAGAGGGGGACACAGAAATCGAAACAGTCTCAGGCTTTGAGCTAGCTAGCTGTCACCACAGAGGCCGACGTGGGGCTCGAACCCATGAATCATGAGATCATGACATGAGCCAAAGTCGGACACTTAACTGACTGAGCCACCCAGGAGCCGTGGTTCAAATTTACTTTATGTTTCTTCTCATGCTAAGGTCCATGTTAAAGAAACAGGAATTAGAGAAATAAATGTGCCACTAATTTGGAACATACGGTTTTCATATGAAGCTCAGGAGTTCAAGAAATGAGTATAAGCATGTCTTTTTTCAAATATCTGTTGAGAACAGAAAACTAGTACTTTTAGCTTGTTTTATTGGTCAAAGCCAGTTGTATAGTCAACTCTAAATTCAGCAGAATAGGGAAGCACACTCAACCCACAGGCAAATATTGCTCAGGGAAGAAAATAATTATTTAAAACAAAAATCAAAAGACAAAAGTATACGCTATGCTAAAAATATATCCATCAATTACCATTTTATCAAACTAAAATTTTAATCAACAGTGGAGGTTGGATTTTGTCCAGTTAATGTTTTGGACATATACAGAGAAAAAAAGCCCACGATTTTGTTACAACTAGTAACATAATATACCAATATAATTAATTATATTAATGGGTCCCTACCAAGGAACAAATTGTGCCTCCTTTAAATGAACCACATTTTATCATAACATTATTTAATTAATGTGCTATTATATTTCTTAGTACTTTAAGGTTTTTTCCCATGGGTATTCAGAAATGAGATTTTTTAAATTTGTGCAGTTAGTATCAGGTTTGTATTTTAAGGACATTCCTTTTCCTATTCTCCGTAACATGTAAGTAACATTTAGTTAGATATTTTCAAATTCTGGCAGATGAACAATGTGATGCCATATATGCCAGCCTTATTTTGTTGTTTCCTAGCGTGGTTTTGAGCTCAGTCTGTTTTGCAGAGTAGTTCTTTGAAACCTTCTCAATTTTTCCTATGGTAGTGTGGTGCTTCAATTTTTTGCTCTCTACTTGTGTCATTTTGATAAATACAATTTTTAAGAAAGTTATATTTTTCATCTCTATGCTTCCAAAATTACTTAATAACCATATAAAGTTAGTTGACATGAGTATTGCTAAATTTCATGTTGCAGTATTATTTTTCTTTTTGCCCCCCCCCCTTTTTTTTAATAAACCCCACCATGCAGAAAGAGTCAGCAAGTCAATGTGCCTGCCTCTGGCTCTAGGTCAAGGGGAGGAGTCTCCCTTCAGCATTTGTAAACTACAAGTTGGTTCTTGTCAGCATTGTGGTCTAAAGTCATACTAACTCTTCCATCTTTTATTTTTTTTCTGTAATACTGTTAGTTGTGTCTGTTTTGCTCATTTAAAAATACATATTTGTTTCACCATTCTACCATTTTTGTTTCTATTTTTATTCATTTATGTACTTACCTGTATTAATTCCTTCATTTTACTTTTTTTTTCATTTATCGTATTAGTCTACTTTCTGAATTGTTTTAAAGTTTATTTCTTCTGAGAGAGAGAGAGCATGAGCGAGAAGGGGAGGGGCAGAGAGAGGGAGCAAGAGAGAATCCCAAGCAGGCTCCACACTGTCAGTACAGAGCCTGATGTAGGGCTTGAACTCATGAACCTATGAAATCAAGAGTTAGCTGCTTCACCAATTGAGTCACTCAGGCACCCGTATCTTCTGATTCCTTGAATAAAATTTTAATTCATTTTTTCATCTTTATTAATACAGACATTCAATGCTATGAATTTTATTCTCAGTATTATTTTAGGAGCATCCATAGATGCTGATAAATTATTGTTATTGAGAAATTTTGCCATATAATTTTTTATTTCTCCTCGGCATAAGAGGTGATTTTTATTTTATTTATTGTTTTTTATTTTTTAAAAACATTTATTTATTATTGAGAGACAGAGCATGAGCATGGGAGGGGCAGAGAGAGAGGGAGACACAGAATCCTAAGCAGGCTCCAGTCTCTGAGCTGTCCGCACAAAGCCTGATGTAGGGCTTTAACTCCTGAAATGTGAAATCATGACCTGAGCCAAAGTCAGAAGCTTAACTGAATGAGCCCAAGAGGTGATTTTTAAAGAGTTTTTATTTTACTTTCCAGTGGCAGAGACTCGGTGCTGCTTCTCCTTCATTTCTTTCCTTTTATATTAATAAGTTTTATTATTTTAAAATCTAAGAAATGGAAATGATTATAGAGACAGATATAATGAAAATGAAAGAAGAAAAATGGAAAGTAAACTAAAAATTCTAAATGTGACAGAATAAATAAGAACAGAAATATTAAAAAGAAAATTTGTTTTAATTTAAATAGGATCTAGGTATCTGGATAAAAGGAACCACTGTGCTCCCCCCAAAATCAGTCAAATAAAATCCATATCAGTCACGTCTTTGTAAAGTTTCAAATTTCAAAAAGAGAGGAGGATCAAAGCCTATAAACTTTGAACAAAAAGATAATAGTTTGAATTTATACCATCTATAAAAATTGGTAACAGGCTGTGGAGTAACAGTTAAGTTTTGAACAAACTAGTTCACAACTCAAGAATTTTATAAAAAAAAAAAAAGTTATTTTCCATGTTAATAGACAATAAGGTTCTCAGGAAACATGCCACCTATGCACTTTTTGAATGTACTATTAATGCACACATACATGCACACACTACACACATGTAACTTTAAGATTTCTTGTAGATTTAAGAAATATTTTGTTATTTTTTTAATGTTTATTTTAGAGGGAGAGAGAGAACATGCATGCACAGAATCCGAAGCAGGCTCCAGGCTCTGAGCTGTCAGCACAGAGCCCAGAGTGGGGCTTAAATTCACAAACCGCTAGATCATGACTTGAGCCAAAGTCAGACGCTTATCTGATGGAGCCACCCAGGGGCCCCAAATATTTTAATATGGCAGGAACCATGCCAAGATTTAGGATAAGTTGGTGATAAAAGCAGAAGTAGACCCTGTTTTCATGGAGTTTTACAGAGAAAAAAAATCAACTTAAAATCAAAGACATGTAATATAAAATAACTTTTTAAGTTTTAATTGACTTTGGTTCTTCATTTTGGAAATTCATTTTATTTGTTCAGTTTTTCTCACATGGACTAGATAAATTTTAGTTCTGAAGTTTAATCTAATGAAAAATGTGATTTTTTAAACATATCCTTAATCCTACAATTCACATGAAATTTCTTATGTTTTTTTTTTCTTTAAACAACTTAAAATTATTGGGTTCAAAGAAAAACTGAACAACAGCAAAATATTTGTCATCTCCAAAAAAGGAATGCTTGACAAAGATGGAACATTTAAAGATTTTTATGTGTTAAGCACTGTTAAAATCATATGTAGAAAAATTGCAAATATGTAAAGTAAAATTTTGCATATCAATAAATGATATTCTTTTGGGAGTCTGTTTGCGGTAGTGGTGAACCTATTGTAAACAATATAATGTGACATTAGTATGCTTAATACACAGAAAACTGATTGCACTTTGTAAGTGATTTACTGAAACCTACTTTAAAAAAGTCAAAGACCTGGGGTGCCTGGTCTCAGTGGGTTAAGCTTCCAACTTCGGCTCAAGTCATGGACTCACGGTCCTTGAGTTCCAGCCCTGTATCCAGCTCTGTACTGACAGCTCAGAGCCAGGAGCCTGCTTCAGATTCTTTGTTTCCCTTTCTCTCTGCATCACCCCTACTCATGTCTTCCTCGCCTGCTTGCACCTCTCCCACTCACTCTGTGTCTCTCTCTCAAAAATGAACAAATGTTAAAAATTTTTTTAAAAAGATCAAAGACCTGAAGGAAGAAAATTTAAATTGGATAGAACACTGAGATACAATTTTTAGATTACCGAAACACACAAAAACGTATTATCTACTAACAGAGGACTTCTAATTTGACATTACATTTCTGAAATATATTTTGATGATATGTATCAAAATATTTCAATGTTAGGGGGCGGGGGAGAAGTGGGAAGGGGGATGGGTGAAGGAGACTAGGAATAATACATTTATCAAGATGAGCACTGAATATATTGTTGATCACTATTGAAACTAATATAACCTGAAACTAATATAACACCTTACATTAATTAACACTGGAATTTCATAAAAGATTTCGATGTTCATAATTTTGAGCCAATAGTTTTACTTCTGTATATTTATCTTAGACATTACATTCAGTAAGATGGATAGAGACATTTCTATAAGAGTGTAACATATAACCTCGTTTCAAATAAGTGCCTTAGGATTTTTTGTTGTTGTTTTGTTTGTTTGTTTTTGCTTCAAATAAGTGCTTCTGGATGCCTGGATAAGCTTGTTATTAGAATATGATGGATACAACTCTCCCAGATTTCCACAGAAACAACCCAAATAAGAAACAAAAGAACTTGTATCAGTGCTGAAAGAGTCAGTCTTTAGAAGCTTCAGTGAATTTATGTTAGTATGCATTCAGAATGAACTTCTTCTGTGAGGATGTAAGCGCTGGAGGCGCAGTGTGGAAGATACTGATGACATCCTTTCCACTACACATTCGAAGCAGGGGGTATATGTTGAGACCAATTCATACAAGATAGATTTTAAACTTACACAGACTACACCTCTCAGAATGAGAAAGAGGATACATGGATTAGAAGTAGTGATCAAATAAATTCAAGAAGAAAATATTTTTGACCCAGGAAAAGTTCTTAAACTTCTTTCATAGCAATTTTAACTAAGAAAAAGAGACCTAGTTTTAGACAAAGTCTGGTAATAACAAGGATGAGGGAAAAACAAAACAAAACTCTACAAACACCCTTGAACCCCAATCAGATTTTCAGCAGACATCTGTGCAATAATGAGCAGAGGTGGGAGGGGGGGAAGCTTTAAAAAAAAAAAAAAGACTGCACATTTGGAAAACACTTATCCAACCAAATTGTCAATTCTCTACAAAGGCAATATGAAGCCATTCTCAGACACTGAGGCCAATATACTCTAAAATATTTAAAGACACATTTCAATGGACTGAGAGATCCATGACATTAAGAATGGAAGAACAAAGAGATTATGGTTTTAAAAGGATTTAAGTTGAGACACAGAAGGATTTAGTCTAAAAATTCCTATGGTTAAAAATAATGTGAAGATTAAACACAATTCTTAGTATGAAAATAATTTAAAAATTAATATAATGTACTTCTTAGATAACATCAACAAGAGACTAAACATATGCAGCAAATAAGACTAAACTTGTCACTTACGAAAGTAAACAGATCTAGATTTAAAAATCCTTATAGGTATACTTAATTTACTGAACAAAATAAACTTGTAGGCATATAATTGTTAAAATAAGTTCTTTCAAACTCCTGACTCCTGAAAATCATCTAGATTTTGTACAGTTTCAGTTATTCAGTTACTAACTAAAAGCTTCATTTTCTAACGCATACATGCCGTTTTGATCTGAAACAAAAGTTGACTTCTTTTGGCCTTTCAAAGTTTCTTTCCTTCTTCCCTCATGGATGCCTGACACCAACTCCCAAATAGTAAGGAGTAAGTTCTAAGTTTTCTCTTTCCCCCTCTGCTTTCTCTCAAGCCTCAGCAAGACTCAGAAATTACAAGACGGCACAACCTCCTGGGGCAGATGCTATTGTAGCACAGCCATCTGGAACCATACTTGTGTCAGAAATGTAACTACCACTTCCTTTGTTCTGCTTGTGCACTGCTCATGTGGGCTTTTTGGACTCGCTGTCATGGGAATCTCACATTCTGATGTGAGCAGCGCTTCCCCTGGTGACCAGCTTTGGCCTTCCCTCTGTTCTGCTTTCAGAAGGACCTCCCCACACAAACCCAATTAACTGAAGGTACCAGTTCCCATCAGGCTCACTGACCCAGCCATCTTCCTCAGAAGTGCTCCACAGGAAGATCCACAGCATCCTTACTTGCTCAACTCTGAACCTCAGTCTGTCTCCAACATCCTTCCCTCACCTCTGTCAGGCCAGGCCTCCTCAGCCAGACTCCGGCCCTCAGGCATTTTTCAGGTATCTTACGGGCACCAGTGGCAGTGCCTTTCCAATCCCAGGACACTTGTCAGTCTTTCTGAACTTGCCTTTGTAAACTTTCTTTCTGAGCCGGGAGGAAAGGCCTGTGCCGTTGGGGAAGAAGGAGGCAACCAGTGCTCTCGTCACAGAATTCTTTAATCTCTTCATCAAAATTACTCTCTCTGAAGAATTCTTAGCTTTTTCTTATAGGATATTGTGGTGGGAGATGCATTAACATGAAAAGAAAGTTTTGGATGCTTCTTTTGCATGTTCTGCATAAAAGTTCTTTACCTAGAATGACAGGTTACTTTGCACGAATTGTTCTCATTTTGAGGCCAGGCCTTATGGTGGGAGCAGTCTTATTTCAATATTCTGTGACATACTTAACTCACTGCACAACTCCAAAGGCCTTAGTTATCTTATCTTCTACAAACCCTCTAACCTCACTCCTAGCTGCTCCATGCAATCCAGCTACAACAGCTTTCTTTAAATTCCTACATCCATGCACCTGCTCTTTCCTGTTTCTAGAACACTATTGTCTTAAATCTTTGCATAACTGGATCTGCATTTAGAAAATAGCAAATGCTACCTACTGAGAGAGCCCTTCACTGATCCCATTTCATTAAACTGCTTTATTAACTTCATAGCACTTACTAATTTCTAAAATATGATCTGTCTCTCCCTACATGAAGGTAAATTCCAGAGAAATGAGAAATTTAAATATAATTCACATTGCCCTATCCCCAGAGATGAGAAAGTTGTCTGCTCCAGACTGTATACCAATAAACTGAGCACTGAACTAAACAGAAAACAAAACAAAGAACAAAAAAATACTAAGTTATAAAAGAATGGTAAATTCTTTACATAACAGATAATCAAAAATGATATGGGAGAAATAAGTTTAAAAAAAAGTGTGAAGTATAGGTAATATTTTATCAAGGAAGTCCAAATTTAAGGAAGCAAAGGTGCAAATATTAGAAGTTAGCATCTTACACTGAATAGGTATATTACTAATATATAAATTTCATTATATTTTAGTTTGGAATATTAGTGCATCAAAGATAGGGTCATGAGCTCAGTGAGAGCAGAGACTTTGGATTTTGAGTTTTTTAAAAAATCAATTAATATATCCACATACTCAGGAAAATGTCTGGAATATATGTTGAATGCCTAAGTGACTCAACCAATCTAAGTAAAAACCTCATAAATTCAGCAAAAATTGGAGAGAATTTGACTAGTTGAATTGGTTAAAATACAATTCAAAATTTAGGCAGACCCATTAGGCAAAATAAATAAATCCATCAAGTGGAAGTTTAATGTGATTATTATTCATGATAATATTTCTTTCCAATTACCTTTAATTCTTTCATGCCTCTCTTATTTTATGTTTTTACCTGAAACAGGCACAACATTGGCACTTTCATGTGCTTTTGAGAATGAATGCTGTATGAATACTGTTTAATGGATCCATTATTAATAAACTAATTCATATTAAGTATTTCACTTGACAAAAAAATACCATATTTTTTTGCAAAATTTATGAACTTTACTATATACTAGGTTAAGCAGACTACTCCAATAAGCACCTCTAAGTCAGATTTATGGTTCTAATGCAAGATGGAAATGTAGGAAGAATGTGAACTCACCTCCTCCATGGAACACACCAAATTACACCTATTAATAGAACTATTCCTCCTGAAGAACTGACGGCTGACTGACTGAACAGTACTTAACAACCAAACATACAATGGCAAGTAAAGAGTGAGACAGATACATGCCGCGGTTTAGAAGAGTGACAAGCATATACAGCCACAGCCCTAGCCAGCCAGGAAAATTCATCGACAACACACAGTCTGCATAGGAAGCACCATACCCAAAACTACTCTTTCAACTTTAGGAGAAGTGGCCATTTCAGTTAACCCATAGAAACAAACACAGAAAGTCAAGCAAAATGAGGAGACAGAGAAATACTTTCAAAAGAAAGAACAAGAAAAAGAAACTTAGAAAAAGAGCTCAATGAAACAGAGATAAGCAATATGTCTGATAAAGAATTTTAAGTAATGATTGTCAAGATACTCACCAGACTGGAGAAAAAGAGTGGAAAAACTCAATAAGGAGAAAATAGTATTTAAAAAAGTATTGAAGAATACAATAATTAAAATTTAAAAAAACGCTAGAGGGAATTGACAGTAGATGAGAGAATGCAGAAGAACTATCACTGATCTGGAAGGCAGGGTAATGGAAAGCACACAAGTTGAACAGCAAAAAGAGAAAAGAATTTTTAAAAATTAGGATACATTAAGAGGTCTCTTGGACTATGTCCAGTGAACAAATATTCTCAGTATAGGGGAAGAAGGAGGAGGACAATGAGAAGAAGAAGGAGAGAGAAAGGTGTAGATAAAAAAAAAAAAAAAAAATAGTAACTGAAATCTTCTTTGACCTAGGGGGAAAAATAGATATCCAAGTTCAAAAGCACAGAGAGTTACAAAGAAGATGAACCCAAAGAGGTCCACACTATGGCACATAATAATCCAAATGTCAAAGTTCAAAGGTAAAGAGAGAATCCTAAAAGGAGCAAGAGAAATAAAAAGCTACCTACAAGGGGAAAACTATAAGGCTATCAGCTGGTTTTTCATCAGAAGCTTTGCAAGCTAGAAAGAAGTGGCATGATATATTAAAAATGCTGAAAGGAAAAAAAGCTACAATTAAGAATACTACACCAGGCAAGGTTGTCCTTCAGCTTTGAAGGAGAGATAAAGAGTTTCCCAGACAAACAAAAGATAAAGGAGTTTATCACTATTAAATCAGGCTTTTAAGAAATGTTAAAGGAACCTCATTAAGTGGAAAAGAAATGGCATAATTAGACATAAGGAAAATGTGAATAAAAAGATGTAAAATATGATAACATATATATACATATACATATATAATGTGAAGAAGGGTAAACAGGAAAGAGAAGGGGGTAAAGAGAAAATCATATTTTCCTTTATTTTCTAAGAAATTTTAAGAATGTATTTAAATTTAAAATACCAAAAAATTAATAATTACTATTTACTTAAAATGTGATATATGAATCTCCTGGTAATCAGAAACCCAAAATCCATGATAGATATGCAAAAAATAAAGAGAAAGGCAAATGAAAATAAAACACTATGATCATCAATCACAAAGAGAGCAACAGAAGAAGAAAAACAACTGGAAAACCAATTTTTAAAATAGCAACAAGTACATAACTATCAATAATTACTTTAAAGGTAAATGACTTAAATGCTCCAGAAGTCACAGAGTGGCTGAGTGAATTACAAAATCAAGACCCATCTATACACTGCCTACAAGATACTCACCTCAGACTTAAAGACACATACAGACCAACTTAAAAGGCGGGAAAAATAGTCATGCAAATGGAAGGGTAAAAAAGCCACGGTAACAATACTTGTATCAGACAAAATAGACTTTAAAACAAAGACTATAATAAGAGGCATATAAGGATATTATGTAATGATAAAAGGATCCATCCAACACAAAGATCAAACAATTACAAATATCTACATATCTAACACTGGAAAACCTAAATACATAAATACTAACTGACATAAAGAGATAAACTGATGGTAGTATACTAATAGTAGGAGATGTTAACACTCTACTTACATCATGGATAGATCATTCAGACAGAAATTAATAAGGAAACAATGTCTTTGAATAACACATGGGTCCAGATGGACAAAACAAATATATACAAAACATTCTGTCCCAAACAGAATGCACATCGTTTTCAAGTGCACATAGAATAGTCTCTAGAATAAATCACATTTTAGGCCATAAAACAAACCTCAATAAATTAAAGGAGATTGAAAACGTACCATGCATAATTTCTGACCACAATAATATAAACCTAGAAATAAATCACAAGAAAAAACCTGAAGGAAACACACACATGGACACTAAACAATATGATACTAAACAAAAAATGGACCATGAAACAATCAAAGAAGAAATAAAAAAATAATGAAGACATGTGAAAATGAAAACACAATATCCAAAAATTTCTGGGATACCATGAAAGCAGTTCTAAGAGGGAAGTATATTGCAACACAGGCCTACATCAAGAAAGAGGGAAAAAAACTCAATCTAATCTTAAGCCCAAGATAACAAAGATCAAAGCAAAAATGAATGATTTAGACTAAAAGAACAATAAAACCAAGAGCTGATACTTTGAAAAGATACACAAACTTAACAAACCTTAGACTCATCAAGAAAAAAAGAGAAAGGACACAATAAATAAAATCACAAATGAGAGAAGAGAAAAAACAATTGACATCATAGAAATACAAGGTATTTTACAAGAACACTCTAAAAAATGATATGCCACAAAATTGGATAACCTAGAAGAAATGGATAAATTCCTAAAAACATGCAATTTTCCAAAACTGAGTCAGGAAAAATAGAAAAACTGAACAGAGTGACTATAACTAATGAAGTTCAACTGACAATCCAAAAACACCAAATAATAAAAGTCAAGGACCAGATGGATCCACATGTCAATTCTACCATACATTTAAAGAAGAGTTTATGCCTATTCTCCTCAAATGAATCCAAAAATAGAAGAGGAAAGAAAGCTTCTAAATACACTCCCCAAGTCCAGCATTACCCTTATACCCAAATCAGACCAAAAAAGAAAACTATAGGCCAGGATGTAAAAATCCTCAACTAAATAGTATCAAATTGCATATAACGATACAGTAAAAAGATCATTCACCATGATCAGGTGGGATTTCTTCCTGAGATGAAAAGAGAGTTCAATATTTGCAAGTCAACCCCTGACTACATCAATAAATTGGTAATTTTCTAGGACAACATAAATGACTAAAAGTGAATATATAACAAAATTTATGAATTAAAAAACCCTAAATTTATGACTAAACAAAGAATTTACTTAAAAATTACAATCAAGCAAGCAATGTCCATAGATCATTTAACAACTTTTCGATTATTTTAAATTAAAAGTCCATACGCTATTCCAGCAAATAGGAAATAGAAGTTGTTTCCTAGTTAATTTTATCCATCTTGCTTACAACCTAGTTAATCAAGGAACCAAAATATACTATCACTTTAGAGATATCCAAGCAATATGAAATATCCAGCAGTATAGTTTTAAAAAGTCCTTGGCAGAGTAATTTGTCATACATTGAATTATTGCTTATGTTTTATAAAACATATTCATATAATCATTCTATTAGTCTGAGAAAAATAGTTCAAAAATCACATTTATTTAGTCTAACCAGGAACAATATCAACTGTAGTCCTACATCATTACTGCTGTGTCTCTTCCATATTTCTTGTTTAGTCAGTTTGTCATGACATAAACTGCTTTATAGTTTGCTTTGATAAAAGGTTTCACCTAGTTTCTATAATTATGAGAATGAGGTCATTTGAAGAACATTTTTAAAATAGAAAATTGTGGTATGGTTGGGGAAAAAATGTCTTCAGTTAATAAAATCTTCAATCTCCTTTTTTACCTAATCTCTTTATGCTGTTTTGAACTTCAGCTGTCATTTAATTTTTATAAATTTTTAATAAATTTTTTTAATTTAATAAACTGTACTAACTCATCTTCATGTATGATGGGTAATAAAGGACATATGTGAACAGGAGACTTAAAATCAACTTTCATCACTGCTTCCCAATAGAAGATTACCCATTTAGAGATCATGACCAAGGAATGTGGAAGCTGAAAGTTTTAAAACTTTAGTTCTACTATGATGGTCACAAATCAAAATTTGTCTTTAATTTTCCATCTCAGTTTTGTGTGAGATGGATTTTATTCACTTTTAAATATATCAGAGACATTTATTGAGGAATCATAAGAGTCAATATAAAGTTCATGCTATGCAAATATGTGCTTATATTGGGAAGGCTAAAGCTATAAAGTTCCTGTTGAGATTAGCATAGTCCCAACATTTCAGAGTTTAAAGAAAGCTAGGAATCAAGAAGACTGAACTATAATAAATATCAAAAAGGTCAATTATAAGCCTTTGTCCAGTGTTTTTCTGGAAGATTACTGTTCCTAAATCTTCCATTTGGTCAAATGGTATACTGGTAAATGACATTTGTCATTGCAATAAATATATTTTTGTTTCAAACACAGGAAGTCATTATTTAGAATTTGGATGCTTTTCATCCTTCTAATCTATACATCCATCCATCCATCCTGTCATTGACACGATATACAGATTTACATATAGAAGAGAATGAATACAGCTGAATATACCCCAAAAAAGCTGAAGTATATTTACAAGTAATATTAAAGACCATCATTGCAGATCAATATCAAGGACACCATACTACCCATTATTTTTATAACAAATCATATGTTTATCAAAGTATTTTTGTTGCAATAGATGAGAGGTGTAAAATAAAGAACACTACTCCAAAGCATCAGGAGATGTAGTTACGTTATTTGAGCAAATTGTACACTTGTCTTTAATATCAAGATGTTATCAGAGTATATGCCTAAATGTGGCACCTCTCTAAGAGCTCATTAGAAAAATTGCCTTTTGCTTTGAAACCAAAAAACTAGCAATGTTCTCCTGAACATGTATATCTTATTTCAGGATTATGGATACTATGTTCACTTTTCTTCTTTCCTTTGCTTACTAGGAATTTCATAGCCAAATTGATGAATTTTAATGTTTGACCTAAATTTTTTCCTTATTCTTGATTTAGTAATCTGTTTTTATTCCATGATATTGTTCACATGTCAATAGCCTTTATGTAAGTTTTTGAAATGAAGTGTGGTAAATAAATTTATACATTATCTACATATCTGTCTATATATATATCTATATATATATCTACATATATATATATCACACTGATACATATACACATTGAGCCAGCAGGGCCATCTTATCTATTATCTTCTAATTTTATCTATTCCCACATCATTATGTTACTTAGAGCCTGCAGTAAACTTCCTCACTGTAAGTTTCCTTCAGTAAAATTTTTTATATTGTCTTCCATAACACTATTTCCCCTATTACCATCCTAATCATTTTAACTTACCATTCCAATATTTAATATCTCTTTTTACCATTTTACTGCTGCAGAATATAATTACTGCCCTTCAAGGAGTTTCTAAATTACTTTTCTAAATTTATGCTTAACCAACAATATCTTTCATAGAAAGATAATGAAAAAATATACAACAAAGCTTAAAAAATATGTATCACCCTGGAACAAAAATATGGTAAGGGTTGAGAAAACATTTTTATTAGTATCAATTATTATAATTTTATAATACAGTGTGGTTGTTAAATAATAGAAGGTCCCTAAGTCAGGATTTCTCTTACCTATTATGTGCTAATGAACACTAGACTTGCTTTTTCTCTGCCAACAACTACAAAACCAGACAGAATTTTAAGATAACTGCTTACACACATCAGATACAGGCTATATATAACTCTGATTGTCCAGAAAAAGGAGACATAACAGGTGAACTGCCCTTGCTTTCTGCCTGTGGTACCTTTCTTGACTATGCCACAAGAAGAGGGAGACAAAGCAGAGTACAGAAGTCTGGCTAAGCTGAGGAACAGATATCTGAGATGCTGCTGAGGTTGCTGGAATTGACTGGGAAAGGCACAAAAGAGAAGAAAACTGCACAGAGAACGGAGCACAGAACTCTGCATAGTGATTCTCTATGTGTCCTTGGCTGTGAGCTGTGGAACTTATAAACAAATGAGAAAAAATAAAACAATATACTCACACAACATTCTGACAAGTTAAAATGAATTATTTGGTAGTCACTGATCTGCCTGACTAAATTAAATCAGATACTCTTTAAGGAAGGCAACATTCAGATTTTCTACAATATCAACCATGATGTTCAGAACATCATTTAAAAATATTTTTAGGGGGTGCCTGGGTGGCTAAGTCAGTTAAGTCTCCAACTTCATCTCATGTCATGATCTCATGGTTCTTGAGTTTGAGCTCCTGCGTTGGGCTCTGTGCTGACAGCTCAGAGCCTGGAGCCTGCTTCAGATTCTGTGTCTCCCTCTCTCTCTGTAGGGTGTCTCCCCTACCCACTGCTCCCACTCTGGTTTTCTCAAAAATAAAACTAAAACTTTAAAAACATTTTAGAAGTATAGGGAAGAATATATAGCACAGGATAAAGACAAAAGTAGGTAATAGAAACAGAGCCTCAAAAATGACCTACATGGGGGCGCCTGGGTGGCTTAGTCGGTTGAGTGTCCGACTTTCGCTTGGGTCATGATCTCGCGGTTCATGGGTTCGAGCCCCGCGTCGGGCTCTGTGCTGACTGCCAGCTCAGAGCCTGGAGCCTATTTCGGAGTCTGTGTCTCCCTCTCTCTCTCTGACCCTCCCCTGCTCATGCTGTCTCTCTCTCTCTCTCCTAGAAATAAAATAAAAATTAAAAAAAAAAATGACCTACATGTTCCAATTAGCAGGCAAAGATGTTAATATAAACATTCAGGGACTTAAATAAAAGATGGATATAATCAGTAAATGGATTAAAACTCTCAGCAGAGGAATGAAGAATATAAACAAGAATCAAATGAAAATCCTAGCACTGAAAATTATAATATCTGAAAAATTTAAGTAGTAGACTTAGCAGAATAATCAAGGTTCTTGAAGACATATTAATATAAAAATTCTACCAGAATACCTCATCTCCCCCCACACAAAGGATTAAAAAACAGGAATACATCCCCGGTAGCTTATCAGGCACTATTAGGAGTCTATCTTTACATACTTGGTGTCCAGGAAAGAGAATGGAGGGAGATTGGGACAGAAATGACAAACAGTTGGGAGGGTAGGCAAAGGTTGAAAGTAACTGCTTAATGGGACTGGGATTTCCTTTTGAATGTGATGAAAACATTCTGGAAATAGAGCGGTGATGGTTGTACAACATTGAATGTACTCAAGGTCACTTACTGTACATTTTATGTTGTATGTACTTTGCCACAGTTGTAATCAAGACTGCCAATATCAGCAGTTGCCATGGATGTGGGACAAGGGAACACTCATATATTGCAGGTGAAAGGGTAAAATGTATAACTGCTTTGGAAAATTCTTGGCAGCAATTTTTGCTAATATTTGTAACAGACAAAACTTAGAAACAACTCAAATATCCTTTATTAGGATGATGAATAAAAGTTATTTTCTATTCATGAAACAGAATGCTTCTTGACAGAGAAAAATCTGAGCTACTGATATACATGACAACAGATGTACATCTCAAAAACAATATTTGAGAAAAAGAAAAATAAAATATGCATATTGTATGATGTCATTTATAGGAATTCAAAAATAGGCAATCTTATGTATAGTAGTAAAAATCAGAATATGGGGAGAGAAGTTTGTTTGGCTATTGGTATTATGGAAATATTCCATATATTCTGTTTATTGTATGGTTCTATATACATTCATCAAATAGGATTATATTTTTAAGACTTCTATTTTGCACATATACAAATTTCCCCACAATGGAATAAGTATGTAGAGTTTTTTATCTGTAAATATAGTGCCCTTATAAATATCTTTATGAACATTAAAACACATAGATTGTACACCAATCAGTTAACATTTGTTTTCTCCATGAGTAGATTTATGTGGGACTTTCATTGTCTATGTTAAAAATTTTGTGATGTTTCTATTTTAAAGAATACTCTTAAGTAGAAAATAAATCACCAATTGAAACACAGCAAAATTAAATCTAGCTGTACCAACCAGTGCTAAGTTGTCATAAAAGAGAATAAATCATAAACAATTTAGGACAAAATAGGTACAAGAATACAATTGAACTATAAAAGAGCCATTATTTTAGATATTCATTATCAGTCTATCAAACTGTATCTTGATTGTATCACCATGACACGATCAGAGACATCAATTAAATAACAACTTTGTCCAACAGTCACGCAGTTGAGAGACTAACTCATTTCCAATTTTAAAAATTACCATGCATCATACACTGGTAATTCTTTAGGAGAAGGAGACACATAGCTGGTACCAGAATTCAAAACTCCCAAGGAGTCTTCCTTGGTCCTTGAATTTTCTTCCATTATCTCTCTTTCTCCTGTATTTGTCTACAGTGTCTTCACTTCCAAGGGCTATGCCCTATTCTTGTTGCTTGCTTTCCTAGTGCTCATCTGAGTTGAAAAGTATGGACAGAGACTAACCTACACACCTGTGCTGAGAGGTCCCAGAAACACAATTAAAATCAGACATGACTAGTCTATTAGCCAGTATTTTTATTTCACAGGAAGTACTCATGCTAATGTTTCCAACTTTGAGATGTGAGTCATTGTGGAGAGCTTTTAAATATTTCTACAATTTCTTTGATAATCTTCCACTAACAGATGGAGTTTAGTCCCTTCTTCCTTGGCTATGGACTGGCTTTAGTGACTTGCTTATAATAAATAGAATATAGTGGACTTGGTTATAATAAATAGAAGGCATGACAATGCATGCCTTCTAAGGGTAGGCCATTCAAGTTGAGATAGCCTCCATCTGGCTCTCCTTAGAAACAGCTACTGAGATGTGAGGAAGCCCAGTCCACTTGGAGAGGTCACACATATGTGCTCCTGTGACAACCCCTGGGTGAGATCTCAATCGACAAGTATCAACCATAAGACAACTAAAACAAAACAAAAAAAACTTTGAAAAGCAATGAATTTAACTTCTTTATATTCCCCACATAAATAATTGATATAAAAATCCTACAACTAACATCATAATTATTTGTAAGAAATTCAACCTTTTTCAACCTTAAGATCAGAAACAATGCAAAAATGTCCTCTCCTGCCCCTGGATTACTAGAAATACTAGGTAATATAGATTGTTAAAACTTCACAATTCTCAACTTGATATGTATATTCAATGCAATCTGTTAAGTTCCCAGCAAGCTACTTCTTAGAAGCAAAATTATTCTAAAGTTTATACAGAAAGGAAAAGGACATCGAATACCTGAAACAACACTAATGAAGGACAAAGTTGGAGGACTTATACTACTTGATTTCAAGAACTATTATTATAAGATTATCATAATCAATATTATTTGATAATTGAAGAAAAAGACATATATATCAATGGAACAGATAGAGAACCTAAAAATAGATACAAATATAGTGAACTGATCTTTGGCAAGTATGAGTGTAATTCAAAGGATTAATAATGGTCTTTTCAACAAATGGTGCTGAAACATTTGGAAGTCTATATGCAAAAAATGTTACCTTATACCTCATACAAATTTAACTCACAATGGATCATAGACCTAAATGTGAACTTGAAAGCAATGACATTTCTGATGGAAACCTAAAACAAAACCTACATGACCTAGGGTCGGCAAGGAATTTTTTTTAATGTTTTATTTATTTTTGAGAGACACAGAGACAGAATGTGAGCAGGGGAGGGGCAGAGAGATAGGGAGACAAAGAAGGCAAAGCAGGCTCCAGGCTCTGAGCTGTCAGCACAGAGCCTGATGGGGGCCTTGAATTCAAGAACTGCAAGATCCATGACCTGAGCTGAAGTTGGCCACTTGAGTGACTGAACCATCTAGACACCCCAACGAGTTTTTAAATATAATACCAATAGCATGATTCATTGGATAAAATTTCAAAGTTGTACTTCATAAAATAAAAATAAAGTTATTCTCTGCATATGACACTATAAAGAGAATGAAAAGACAAACCAAAGACTGGGAGAAAATATCTGCAGAACACACACCTGAAAAAAAAAACTCACAAAAACCAAAATGAAACAATTCATTTCCAAAATGACAAAGATTTATTAATACTCAATAACACTCAATACTCAATAAAAAAACAGATGACTCAATACAAAATGAGCAAGAGGTCTGAACAGACACCTCATCAAATAAGATATCAAAATCTCAATGTAAACATGTAAAGAAAGTCTCAACATCATTTGCTGTTAGGGAACTACAAGTTAGAACAACTGTGACAGAATACTACATATCTAATAGACTGGCCCAAATCTGAAAACATTGACAATGCTGATATCTGTGAAGACACAGAACAGCAGGAACTGTCAAAATACTATCATGAATTTAGAAGATAGTTTGACAGTTTCTTACAAAGGTGAACATAGTCTTACCATACAATGCAGCAGTTGTGCTCCCATGTGTTTACCCAGTTGATATGAAAACCTGTGCTTACACAAAAACCTTCAGATGAATGTTTATAATAAATTTATTCATAATCACCAAAACTGGAAGCAACCAAAATGTCCTACAATAGGTGAATGGATAAATTGTGGTACATCTCTATAAGGAAATATCACTTAACAAGAAAATAAATTATTGAGCCACTCAATAATATAGATATATCTTAAATACATATTAATAGTAAATAAAATAAACCAGTATGAGAAAACTACATTTGGTAATATTGGTAAATTACCAATTAGATAACATTCTGGCAAGGAAAAACCAGAGAAGGTAGACATATCATTGGTTGTCAGGAGATCAAGGGTTAAGAGTTGGGTCAAAAACGGGTACTTTTTTAGAGTAGTCAAACTGATCTGTTTGATACTCTGATGGTAAATGCAGAACACTGAGCATTTGCTGAAACTCACAGAACTTTGTAGCACAATCAACCAACCTCAATGTAGACAAATATTTATGAAATTATTTCAGGGTTTAAGGGAATCACAGGATGAAATGCTTAATGTGACACACACACACACAAAAAACCCAACTACCTGTATTACAAACATGATACAACCTCATTGAATGGGGTAAGAGAACAAATTGATGACTTCAGTAACTTTGGAAATTAGTGGAATATATTAGACTCGAGACAAAAGGAACTGTGCGTAAGAAGTGTACTCTAGTTGTTAAAGTTTTTTCCCCATGGGCATATGGGCTAACAATTCCAACTGCCCTTGATATGTATGATGAAATTGAACAATTAAGGACATAGAAGGGGGAATGGAGTAAAGCTTCTCAATATTGAAGTGGGAAGCTACAGATAAGCAAAGGAAGGATGCTAGAAGATCCACATAACTAATTAGACCTGGAGACATAACTATCAACTCACAGGTTAATATAGACACAGCTAAATATAAAAAAATACTTATAAATATCTTCCTATGCATAGGCTAGTGCACACATACCAATCATCACACCCCACGCTCCAGCTGAGAGATCCTAGAGGCAATGGCAGTATAATAGCAACAAACACTCCCGGCACTCAGACTCTGGGCCTCAATAAAAGGAGCAGGAGATCCTTAGAGAAATGACTAATTCTTGGAATGGAACAGGAATTATATAAAACAAACCCAGAGCAACTTGTAAGAAAGTGCTCAAAACAGACAAAAGCAAAACAAAACCCAACAAAGAAAAAACAAAAAACCCTCCACAATTATGAGTGTATGTCAAGGGGAAGGAAGCAAGAGTAACCTGAAAGAGCTTCCAAAACCCAAGCTGGAAAAACTTGAGAAGCAAAGTAAACTAAATAGAATTAGATTATAATCCAAAGTACAAAATAAATATCCATGAGGCCATAATGATAAATAATGATTAATAAATAAAAGGGAGAAAATAGAGAAATGTCTCCAAATATTTATATAGATACTCTGTCCTTGTGGAGGTATAAAATCATTTCTCCACTCCTTATACAGAGCGGATTGTGCATTGTGACTTTCTTTCAGAGAGTAGATTATGGAAAAGGAGGGAAAAAATACCACCTCATTAATCAAGATTAATATGCTCGACAATATAATGATCTCAAAAATATCTGTGTCCTATTTCCCAGAGCATGTGAATATGTTACAGTTTTTAACAAAGGGACAAATTAAAGTTGCAGATGAAATTAGAGTTGCTAATCAGTGGACTTTAAGATAGGAAGATAACCCTTTATCATTCAGATGAGCCTAATGTAATCACAAGGGTACTGAAATATGGAAGGAGGAGGAGAAGAGCAAAGTCTGAGGGAGATGTGAGAATGAAAGTGAGGTACAGTGATTTGCTGCCTCTCAGGTGGAAGAAGGGGGCCCAGAGACCAGGAACGCCTGCAGCGTCTAGAACCTTTCTAGAAGTAAAGATACATTATTCTAGAGACTCTGGAAAAGAATGCAGCTCCTCTGATATCTTGATTTTAGCTTAGTGAGACCCGGGTTAGATTTATAGCCTATAGAAATGTAAGAATGATTTTTGGTTAAGCTTCTAAAATTGTGGTAATTTATTGCAGCAGTAATAGAAAATGAATACAAGTAACACCAACAGTGAGACATCATATTGATGATATGTACCTTTGACATTCTGTAATGAGAATGGTACCGTATGCCTGTGGTCTGTCCCCCAAAACACATTATCCCAGTCTCTACCCATGAGAAAGACCTTGGATAAATCCCAACTAAGGCACATTATACAAAATACCTGATCAACAATCCTTAAACCTGACAAAGTCACCAAAAGTAAAGAATGCCAGAAACTTTTGCAGCTAAGAAGAGTTGAAGGCGATGTAACCATGTATGCATAATATAATGTGTTATCTGGGATTTCTGGGACCGAAGGACTTTAGAGCAAAACTGAGAATGTTTAAATAAATTATGCAGTTTAGTTAATAATAATGTACAATTATCAGTTCATTAGTGTTGAGAAATGTACCATACTAATATAAGAGGTTAATAAAGTCGTTAAATTCAGGGAATTTGTTTTGTAGCAGTAAAGGCATCAGTCTTGGAAAATAATCTCCTTTGTACCCTTTCTCTCTCCATCACTAAGTTCCTTTTCTTTGCAAAGGCGGCCAGTCTACACCATCACATTCTTTTACATGCAAAAATCGAGCCAAACACGCTTAGCTTATTTTGGGCTATATCTAAATCTCAATACTTTACACATTATGTCATTCAATCCTACAACTTTAGGATTGACCTGTGGCATTGATCATTTTATAGATTATTAAACCAAGAAGATCAAATTACTCCTAAGAAGATCAAGTTACTTTTCTGAAGTTGCACAGCTAGTAGGCACTGGAGAGAGATCTGTAACTAGGTGATTTGACCTCATAATCCATGCATCTAACTAGTATCATATACTTTCTGCAAACAAGCAAGCCACTACAACTGCCTGGCCTTCAGAAACTGAAAGAACTAAACCAGTATTCTTTTGGAATCTTAGAAATTAAGCCATTCTTCCACATACGATCATCTCAAATGCCTCTTTTCCTGATATGTATCCTTTCTTGTAATCTTTCCCTATACATTCTCTATATCCTCTTTTTAATCCATTTTTTAAAATGTTCCTTTCCCTTCTAACTCTTCTCTCTGGCCTATGAAATGGCCCTTTCACGGTAAACAAACTTTCCTACATACTCAACTATTTCACAGTTTGGTTTCTCTAGTAGTTTTCCTTGGCTGTTATTTTTTTCCCATATTATTAGATCCATTCAACTCAGTTTGTCCCATCACTGATCAACATTGTGTTGATGGTCATGTTGATGGTGGTAGTGTCAGCATTCACTTGGCTTCTCTTCCTCATTATCAAGTTATACCTTTTGAGATTTGTGATACTCATTAGTATCATACATATAATCTCATTATCTCTCCTTGATACTCTTATTTACCAACCTGATCAAATCCATAGCCATTGAAGGATGCAGTGGACTGACCCAGAGAGTCTAGCCTCAACCTTGAGTGACTTTGACATCTGTATGAATAAACATCAAATCTTCTTGATTTCCCTTAAAATGTCTTGATCTCCTTAACTCAAGAACTAGCAACGCTTCTTTACTCAAATAATCCATACCCATGGTCAAATATTAGAAATTGCTCATTTTTCTCAACTGTTCTAATTCAAAATTTTTAACTCTAATATTCCACTTTCAATATTTCTTTTGTGTGACTTAAATTGCTTTCTTACAACACCATCAATGGCCTTGCTTCTTTTTTGATCTTATCACCGCCTGGGAAAACAAAACAAAAAACAGAACTCTAATCCTGAAAAATTCTAACATTCCCTCTTTTCCATTTTTTCTGTGAGTTTCAATACGGTTGAAAAAGTGACTTATTTGTGTCATCTTTTGCTACTATAAATTTATAGTCCCCATAACTTTCTAGAAATCTTTGCATGTGACACAGTTTGACTCTTTTTCCCTTTCCCATTCCTTAAAGGTTTTACTTAAATACAAACCATAGGATACTCAGGGACTTGTAAAGGGCTCCTAAAAATTTCACAGGTGCTCACAAGGAATTCTGATAAGACCTGCCATCCCTATTATACAAAGGAGGTAATCAGTAAATATATCCGAAATGAATGATTCTGACTACATATTTTTTATTCATAGATATTATTTCTAGATAGTTCTCAAGTACTTTATTTAAATTATAGCATTTAATCATCACAAGAATTCATCAACATACATACATCAACATTTTTGGATGAGGAAAATGGCTTAGAGACCATAGCTAAGGTTATATAGAGAATGCATATTAGAGTCAGAATTTGAACCCAGTTCTAAACTGATTCTTTGATCCACTCCACTTCTTATCTTAGCAGTTGTAAATATAGTGTCCAGTGTATTTTCCTGGTTATTCTAATTTAAACACAGGGATGGCTGCATTTCACTTCCACACAAAATGATAGACTTGGCTGGCCTGGTGAGGGAAATCATTCTGACACTACACAATGTTAGCAAAGTTTTGGTCTCCATATTTTGTTTCTGGGCACTCAAAAAGTTATCCACTGTATTTGTTTGAGAGATGAGCAATTGAATCAGAAGAGCAGAGGCAAGAAGTTTGCAATAGCCCCAGGGAAGCATATACCTAAAAAAATCTGTCAGGACACTGACTATTGGAACTGAGCCGGAGTTAACTGTGAAATCTGTCCCTTCCAGTCCCTCTTGTCCCTTTTATTTTGCAGTGCCCCGATAGTTTACATAGGATTATGTAAACCTCATCAGTTTAAGTTCATAGGCTCACGGCATTTATGGGGTCATCAAACAAACCAGATGTCACAGGTTAATGAATACTTTCCTTAAATTCTCTGAGTTATTTAATTTCATGGATGATTTCTGAGGAGACAGGTGGAAATTTCACAGTGTTACTTAGAAAAGTGTAAATACTGGGAAAGAACGGTTTCCAAAAGCACTGAATGACATATATAATTAATGTTAAATGTCTGTACTGCACACAGACACTTGGTTTTCTTTGAACCAACATCTAAAACTTGAAGCATGTTTTTGTTTGGAATATAGCTCCCTGCCCCCTCTTATGTTATATAGGTTTAAAGAAAAACAAAAACCAAAAGACTACCTACCAATGGTTCCAGAGAATCAAAATCTGGTTTTAGAGGCAATTACTCTTCTGAATTTTTTCCCAATGAACATAAATTTTTGTACTTTTTTGGGGCACTCAGGTGGCTCAGTCAGTTAAGCATATGACTGTAGCTCAGGTCATGATTTCTCAGTTCCCGAATTTGAGTCCAGCGTCAAGCTCTGTACTGACAGCTCAGAGCCTGGAGCCTGCTTCAGATTTTGTGTTCCCTCTCTCTCTCTGCTCCTCCCCCATTCACACTCTGTCTCTCAAAATAAATAAAGTTAAAAAAAAACAAAAAAATAATTTTTTGCACCTTTTCGTTCTACATACTTGGAGAGTGGATTGCTTCAATATATACATACTTCATTTGTTTTCCATTTAACTTACTATTTTCAAAACCTTTGCAGAGCCACAATCTCACTTCCATCCCAATAAGCCTGCCTTGATTTTTATTTGGCATTTTCAGACAAGACTACAATAATTTTTATTTTTATTATCTTCTTTCTTATTATATCGAATTGTTTAACACATTAGTTACTCTCTGCTCATCTTTGTAAATTCTAGATAACACATATACTTTAAAGAGAATTTAACATGCTAGAAATGTATATGTTTAAGCATGTACCAAAGAAACATTCTTGTTCTCACTATAAAATTTTAAAATCAGTTTTCCAAATTGCTACGGGTAATTTTTTTCCATTCTGATTCTCAAACTTTGAAGTACACCATAAATGTCTGGGGATGCCATTAAAAATATAGATGCTTCTTTCCCTCTTGAGACTGACTGAGATGGAGACTGAAACATTTGTTAAATCATCTTCATAGTTAACTCTGTGCCACATGAAATCTGAGATCCAGTGAACTGTCAGATTTTTCCAAATCATCTTCTCTATCTTCTCAACAGCTTCCAATTTATTATGTGTCACTTTCATTATACTTTTTGGTAAGAAGTGGGAATGTTAAGTTCAATGATAGCTCTCAGAAAACTCTTGCCTAAGAACAAAACTTTTAATGTGAGCCCATCTAGACCATTGGGATAGTTACTCATCCAACATAGAAGGAAAGTGACTGACAAATTAGAGAAAGTTTTTAATAAAATTATCACTCTATTGCCTCGATTGATGACAACATGTAATTTTCCTCTTCATAGCCTTCACTGTAATTTGCTTCATTTAGTTCACCACAAGGAGAGTTGTATTTTTCTGTGATCACTGTAGCAACATCCAAAGAAGGTGCTTTCATGTGTTGAGCATTTTATAATGCCAACGAAAAGGCACATATTTAACAAGAAACCAAAAGGTTAATTTCAATTATGATCATCTTTGCTTGTGACCACTTGAGTGATCCTGCTCAAATTGTTCAGAGTGTACAAAATATACTCCTCCTACACATGTCAACCTGTTAGAGAGATGTCCTGCTCTTTAAATGTTTCAGTCCTTAAAATAGATATTTCAAAAGATCATCTTCAGAACTCAAGAATTCGCAGTCCCAACTTTCCTGTTGAGAGAGAGAGAGAGAGAGAAAGAGAGAGAGAGAGAGAGAGAGAGATGGAGAGAGAGAACAATCCAAAGAAAGAAAGGTAGATCGATTTCTAAGGTAACTCTCACTGTATTTTTTCTTCCTGGAGACCATTTTATCTCCTTGGCATTGGTATGATGTCAAGAATTTGTTTCTTTATACTCTGGATTTCTTCAAGGACTGAGGGCAATTCTATAAAGAGAAATTTGATTTCTGAGGCCATAAGATTTTCAAGGAGAGGAATGTGTCATTTATTTCTACATCTGACCATATTTCCAGCTTAAAACCCATGTATTATCCCCATAGTATAAAATTAAAGCGTCTGAAACATGACTGAAGCATGGACTTGCTTCTTCTTTCTCCAGATTTATCATCTACCATTCCTGCCTTGTCCCTGAAGCAAGGGCCACACTAAAGTGCTTATAGCTCCATTCATATTCTGTTTCTTTTCTCATTACTCATACTTTCTCTGCAGTATATTCTTATATTCTTACTGTCTGCTTCTGGAGCCTAACTACCTTCTCAAAATTTTAGTCTTGCAGCTCAGAAAAGGCATGTAACAAGAATCCCCCTTGGCCTTCAGGCTAAGTGATATGCCCTATAGCACTAAAACGCTTTGTGCACATTCTGCCACATCATTTCAACTGTTTAATTGTACTTCTCTCCCATGATACTGACCTATTTAAAGACAGGAAATAAGTGTAATTTATCTTGGAAGTTTCTAAAGATAGTCTCATAGTTGCCCCTCAATAAATGTCAAAGGGAATGAATGGATATTTCTAACCCTTAGCATATACATACATATATACACATATACAATATACATATACAATAATATACATATACAATATACATATATACATATACATATATATACATATACATATATATGTAGCATATTAGCTGCCAACAAGTATTTGTTGAATTGAGTATATAATTGGATTAATGAATCACTGCAATCATCAGATAGATGTTCCCTACTACAGGCAGTTGTCAAACACCAAGTCAGAACTACATATTTTTTGCTCTGCAATTTTGTTTCAGGGTAATAATATAATAATTCTTCTACTTATCTTAGATGTATATCATACTGAAGGCAAAGTGGTATAGTAAACATATGCTTATTGAATTGTTTCCTCCTTAGTCTATGATGTCAATCACATTATTATTTTAAACCCAGGGTGGAATATTCTTGGCTCATTGGACACATAGTAAAAACTTGTTGGATGAATAAATGAACAAATTAGTTAACAGACTCCACTCTAAGATTTTTCATTCAGTGTGGATATCAGAAAATAATCAGGGCCAGATAAAGATGACAAACGATAAAGAGGTCCTGAATTTTGAAGGTTTAGAAATCTTAATAATTTCTACTATTTGTAGACAGTCTTTTTTAGCTTGACAGAGCAAGAAAATGTGTATACTCTTCTGTTTATTATCACCTATCTATAAATATCTCCACATGCAAATATCTGTATTGACATTAAGCATGATATGAGTTGATACTGATGTCTCTGCTTCAATCCATAACCATATGAGTCATTCTACCTTTTCCCGATTTCCAAGTAACCTCCACTGCAACAAAGAGAGAACGGACTCCCAACATCTCCTTCCATGTACTTAACTGTTCAGTTCCAACCTATCATGGGTTCAGACTGCTCCCCCATAAGCCTGTAGGAGCCAACTTTATCAACCAGAGTAGAATGTTTAGTCAAAAAGCTGTTTGCTGTTATTCAAATCATACCTTATTTTCCTGCTCCAATCAGTGAAGTTGTTTCACATCTCTGTAATACAGTTTGGCTCTTTTTGTCACATTTCACTTTCTATCTTGAGGTCCCTTGACCCAATTATTTTTTTAACTTTCATACATGAAAGTTCACCCTTAACTGCAATAAAATTCTGTGGGTTTTGACAAATGCAAGGTGTTGCATTTGCTATTACTGTATCATATATAATGATTTCGCTGCCCTAAAAGGGTCCTCTGTGCTTTACTTACTTAACATCCCCTGCCTCCAAGTCTCTGACAACCACTGGTCTGCTTGCTGACTCTGTAGTTTTGCCTTTGCAGAATTTCACTTGAATGCAATAATGAAATATGTTGCTTTTTTAGGCTGGCTTCTTTCACTTAGCTATATCCATTTAAGATTCATCCATGTCTTGTATGCTTAAGGTTTCGTTCCTTTTTATTCCTAAATAAGATTTCATTACATGGATACACCACAGATTGCTTATTTATTACCTGTTTCAGGACATCTTGGTTGCTAACAGTTTTGGGTGATTATGAATAAAGGTACCAGAGACATTCTCCTGCAGGTTTGTGTGTACATGTAAGTTTTCCAATAAGTTAGGTGAATACTTACAAATACAAGGCTGGAGCAAATGTCACTACTATGTTCTGCCTTGTAAGAAACTGCCAAACTCTCTTTCAAAGTGGGTGTGCCATTTTGCCCCCAAACTGGTAATGACTAAGAATTGTTATTTTACAACCTTACCAGCATTTGAATCCTTTTTTTTTTAAAAAAAGTTAGCCATCCTAGTAGATATATAATATTTTATCATTTTTTAAAAATATTTTTTATTTATTTCTGGGAGAGAGAGAGACAGCTTGAGCAGGGGAGGGTCAGAGAAAGAGGGAGTCACAGACTACGAAACAGGCTCCAGGCTCTGAGCTGGCAGTCAGCACAGAGCCCGACGCGGGGCTCTAACCCACGAACCGCGAGATCATGACCTAAGCGAAAGTCGGACGCTCAACCGTCTAAGCCACCCAGGCGCCCCAATATAATATTTTATCATCTTAATTTGCATTTCACCAAAATTGTATTACATTGAGCATCTTTTCATATGCTATTTGCCATATTTATGTTGTCTTTGGTGAGGCATCTGGTTCAAACCATTTGCCTATTTTTAAACTGGGTTGTTTTCGTACTGTTGAGTTCTAAGTTTTGAGGTTTTTATTTTATTTGGTTTGTTTTTTCAAATGATAAATCTGATAAAGGGTTGGTACCCAAAAATATATAAAGAACTTATAAAACTCAATGACCAAAGACAAATAATCCAGTTTAAAAATGGGCAGAAGACATAGACATTTTTCCAAAGAAGACATACAGATGGCCAACAGACATATGAAAAGAAGTTCATCATCATAATCATCATGGAAATACAAATCAAAACCTCAATGAGATATCCCCTCACACCAGTTAGAATGGCTAAGTATTTCTATATTCTGGAGATGCATTCTCTTAACAGTGTTTATTAGTTTACTGTGACTGCTGTAACAAATTATCACAAATGCTTGAAGTAGCAGACATTTACTCTCACAGTTTAGGAGGTCAGAAGTACAAAATTAGTTTCGCTGGCTGAAACCAAGATCTTAGGGCAACTCCCCCTCCAGATGGTCTAGAAGAGAATCTGTTCCTGACCTTTTCAAGTTCCTAGAGGCTTCTTAGTTTGTAGCCACTCCAATCTCTGCATTTGTGGTTAGATTATGTTCTCTTTTTCGGTCAACATCAAATCTCTCTCTCTCTTATACAGACATTTGTGATTGCATTTAGACCTATTAAATAATCCATGATACTCTCCCCATGTCAAGATTCTTTGCTATCACATTTACAAAGATTCTTTATCCATATAAGATAGTATTTACAGGTTTGAGGGATTAGGACTCTGTATTTTGGGAGAAAGATTAGCCTACTACAAATGTTGACAGAGCAGAACAGTTTAGTTCAATTTATGTTTTTTTCTTTCACTGGCTGTGTTATTGGTGTCATATTTAAAAAATCAATGTTAAACACAAGATCATGGGGGTTGTATCCTATGTTTTTCTCTAGAATGTGTATAGTTTGGCATTTTAGGGCCTAAGAATAAAATTGGCCTATATTTGTAAAATATATGAGGTGTTTTGTCTAGATTCACTTTATTTATTGCTTATGGATGTCTGATTGTTCTAACATCATTAGTTACAAATATTCACCTTTTTATATTGTACTGACTTTATAGGTTTGTCCAAAATCAGTTTACTATATTTGAGTGTATTTTAGGGCTCTCTATTGTGTTTCATTTATCTATGTGCTTATTATTTATCTATTACCATGTATTTTGATTACTATAGCTTTAAGAAAGATTTAAAAACTAATTATGTGAGTCTCTTAGTTTACTGTTCTTCAGTATTGTTTTGATGAGCCAGGTGTATTGTCTTTTCATATAAACTTCTGAGATTTTGACTGAAATTCCACAGAAGGTATAGATCAAGTTGGAGGGAAATTCTCATCTTACCAAAACTGAGTCTTCCAGTTTATGAATAAGGAATATCTTTCATTCATTTGGGTCTTATTTCATTTATCAGTATTTTATAGTTTTACACATACAGATCCTGTATTTTTGTTGATATTGCAAATGATATATACATATGTACTCCTACTATCATACTTAGTAATTTAGACGATTTCCTTTAGCTCTTTGAACTTATTTAAAAGAACTCAAATCTTTGGAAATTTCAATGTCTGGGCTTCCTCAGGAGCCATTCCTATTGATTTTTTATTTTTAGTGTTTAATGAGCCATACTTTCCTGTTGCTATGCAGGTCTCATCATCTTATGTTGAAATCTTGACATCTAAAATAATATGGCAAGTCTGGAAATAATTTTATCGCCTTTCTCCAGGGTTTGCTGTTGTTGCTTATTGACATGTCTGTTTTTTCGTGTCTCTAAACTAATTCTATAATGTCTGTATTGTTTATTGTCTGTGGTCACTGCATCTTTATTTCATTAGTCATTAATCAGTTAATATTAAGCAGATTTTCTTAAATGTCTAAAACCAATAAATCTTCCAGGTTTGCCAAGGTTCTCTGTGCATGTTGAGGCATGCCTTCCATACTCAGTAAAGCAGTAGACAGCTCTTCCTTGGCTTTCTCTTTCTGCTTTCCCAGAGACTTAAGGTCAGCTGGAGGGGAGAACTTACAACCTACTCAGGTCTTTCCTGAACATGTCCACAGAAAACATGTGACTTTCTAGATTCCTAGGACTACGTTGGAGCTTTTAAAAGCCTTTATGGACATATCATTTTTTTCCACAATTTTCTTTTCACATTGCAGTTATTCTCTTGTTTGTTCTCACTGTTAGCTATCTCGTCAGCTAGGAAACTATAATACTTGATGTAATTATTTTCAACACACTGCTCTGGGAGGAAAAAGCTTCTGGTACTGGGTATGTCCTTTGTCAGGTCTAATATAAACAGCCTTGCAAATGGGGTCTTCCCAGGAACCACCAGACAGGTGAAATAATAATTCTTTTGAAATAAGACTTTGAAAGAACTCTCTATATTTTTTTAAACGTTTTTTTATTTTTGAGAGAGAGATAGAGAAAGAGAGAGAGAGACAGAATGAATGAATGAATGAATAAGTGAATCTGAAGCGGGCTCTAGGCACTGAACTGTCAGCACAGAGCCTAACACAGGGCTCAAACTTGTGAACTGCAGGATCATGACCTGAGCTAAAGTCAGACGCTTAACCAACCCAGGTGTCCCGAGTTCTGTCTACATTCTGTTCCCACAAGTGGCTTCCAGACTGTACTAGGAATTTGGGTTGTTATGTTTTTAAGAGTTCTGCATAGCTGGAGAGAAAAGATGGGATTGCAGCAAGTTGAAATGCCATAAAGCTCAACTTTTACAAGATTTAACTATTTTTCTGGAATAAATGCTTCCCGGGTTTTTTCAAGTCTTTAGTTTGTTTCCAAAGTCCTGGAAAAGTTGGTACTGACAAACTTCACAATTTTAAGGAACTGGTTGTGGTTTTATTAAGGTGAGATTTTCAGAGGTCCTTACTTGATTATTTCCATTGATCTCAAGGTCTATCAGTTTTTGCCTAACAAATTTTGATGTTAAGTGCTCATACATTTATGAATTACTATGCCTTCTTGGACAACTGACCTCTTTATCCTTCATCATTCTCTTTGAAAATTTTTAGTGAAATTATATAGCTACTTCAACTTTCTTTTGCTTGTGTTCATATAGCATATCTTTTTTACTTTTAACCTGGGTCTCTATATTTAATGCAGGTTTCTGGTAGACAACATATAATTAGGTCATGTGTTTTTATCCATTTTGAAATTCCCTGTCTTTTCATTAGTGCATTTACATCTTTCATATTTTAATGATTATTGATTTAGTTGGATTAATATTATTCTTGTAACTACTTTTTTTGCTCGCTCTTTTCCTGCCTGATTTTGTTAGCATTTTATTTTTTTAATCAATTTCATCTCCTCTCTCAGCATATTATACTTGTTAAAAAATTTTTAATGGCTGCCCTAGAAAATATACTTTTTTAGCTAATCTAAATCTATTTTCAGAAAAATTCTACACTCTTCACATATGGTGCAGGCAACTTAGAATAATGTATTCCCAATACTTCTTTCCCATCCCTTGGAGTACTGCTACGTACCCATATGTTATGATCACCCCAGAAATTGTTACTTTTGTTAATTTAATTTACTGGTTTTATTTTAGATAAGAAAAACATTTTTAAATCTTTAATTATTCCTGTTTTGGTGCTGTTTATTTTTTATATATATGCGTCCAGGTTTCTGACCCTTGTTATTTTCCTTTTACCTGAATAACTGTTTCAAACATCCTTCGCAGGGCAATTTCTGTTAGTGATGATTTCCCTCCTTTAGTTTGCATGGGAGAAGTCTTTATTTCTCTTTCACTTTTGAGGGATAATTTTGCTGTGTATAAGATTCTAGGTTGGTGAGTTATTTTTTTCTTCATTTACATATTTCACTGTATTCTTTTCTTGCTTGACAAGAAGTTCACTGTTATTCTCAGCTTTGTCTATAGGTAAGTATTTTTTCCTGTGACTTTACTGAAGCCTTATTCTTTGGTTTTCTGAAATTTAAAAATTACATTCATTGATGGGTTTTTATTTGTGTTTTTATTTTTGTCCTGCTTGTTTTTCTCTGAGCGTCCTGGATCTGTGGCTTGGAGTGGCTACTTAATTTTGAAAAGTTCTTGGCAATATTGAGCCAATTATTTCTTGTAATCCTTCTCTTTATATTCCAATAATATATATATATATATATTAGATTTTTTGAAATTGTTCCATAGTTTCAGAATGTTCTGGTCTATATTTTTGTTGTTTTTCTTTGTAGATCAGTTTGTTAAGTTTCTACTAACTTCTTTTCAAGTTCACTGAGTACTTCCTTGGCCATTTTTTAATGTTTAGTTTTGAGAGAGCGAGACAGAGAGACAGAGACAGAGTGTAAGCAGGGGAGAGGCAGAGAGAGAGGGAGACACAGAATCTGAAGTAGGCCCAGGTTCTGAGATGTCAGCACAGATACTGATGCGGGGCTCAAACTCAGGAACTATGAGATCATGACCTGAGCAGAAGTGCAACATTTAACCAACTGAGCCACTCAAGTGTCCCTTCTTGGCTATTCTAACATATCATTATATCTATCAAGGATCTCCTTCATTTTTGTTTCTGTAGTTTTGATAGGTAGCATTTCCTTGTTATTGTTTTTTAGAGGTTTTTATCTGTTTACATTACCTATCTGTTCTTGCATGTTGAGTACTCTTTCCATTTGCTCTTCTTCCAGAGATAAGATTTACCAACTATTATTTCCTGGAGAGCAAACCATTGCTATGGAATAGATATTAAGTATATTTCATCATGATGACTCTTCTCTTCCCCCACCAGATCCAGGAAGGGATCTTTCCCAGATTTTCAACATGCCAGACCTACTGGGATTCCTGGAGGTAAATCTCACAAGGGAGTAAAGATCCCCCTAAGGATTGCAGCTCTAGGAGTTTCTCATTCTTATGCTAGTCCACACTCAGGCTAGTGAGTGTCAAAATTTGTCAAAATTACAATTTAAGTGTTCTATCAGTTAGTTTAGGATTCCTTTCTTTTGCTCCAAGTATTTATAGAAGATGACTCTCAATATGTCTCTATCTACCAAGATTTGAGAGTATTAGTTTGCCCTACAACCTACGTCTCTAATGCATCTCAGAAAAGTCCCTGTTTTTCTGTGTCCAGCTTTTCTGTTGTGTATACAAGGGGAGAACTTCCAAGCTCTTTACATGCTGAAACTGAAACAAATCCCTCAAGACTATGATATTCTGATTTAAAAAAAAAAAAAAACTATATATATTTCTATATTCTGGCAAAGCAGAAGTGATAGCTTCTCTTATTATATCCTTATTTCAGGTTTCCTGGATTTCTGAATAAGGACTCAATTCTTATGATTGATTTGATTGAATAATTCTGTGTCCTCAATGGTCTCTGTGTCATCAGATTGTTCCCCAGTACTTAAAACAACAAATAAGCAAAACCCACCATTATTTTGGGGGTTGTTTACTATATCTCATTGTAGGTATCCTTAAATCTGGGGGGGATTTAAAAGTTGTCTCTGAATATGAAAAGACAAAGATTTATGCCCATAATAGGTGAATTACAGATGTACCCCTCTCTTGAACTGATTCATAGGAAGGCTGTGTTCTACTTTAGAGTTTCACAAAATGTGGTCTAAAGACCACAACCTGGGGTTTATTCAGAATGCAGATTTCTGAACCCATTTCTTGCCTATGAAAACCAAACATCAAGGTGTGGACCCTGGAAACATACATTTTCTAAGACTTCAGCTGATTTATATATATATTAAACCCTGAGAACTGCTATTTTTAACATTCATCATTAACTTCTGCTATTAACTACAGTAAGTTAAGAAATATCTAAGCCTTCCTTTCTCTAAAAAAGTGTGCACTCAAGTATCATTCTGTGTAACTAAAGGACAAATGTAACCCAAATTATTATGGGCTGCATGATTCATCAACACAACACTTATTTTTTAAATCCTCTAATGTTTTAAAGATTCATCCCATGGAGCTGTTTATTTCTTCAACCAGGGCAGAGGTGTGAAAGCTTTCTTCACAGTTATTCTAATTATACAATCACACTATCAACCATGTAGAATGAATCAATACTGCAATATTGTTTCAGTGCACTGCTTTTGGAAGAAATGCACTATGAAGCTATGGCCATGTTGTCATTCTTAAAACAAAACTTAATCTAGAATCAAGTAAAACAGAGCATCTCAAATTTGAAAATGGAAGATATTGTACTATTTTTCCTCCTGCCATCCTCAGAAAGGAGCTTATAAGGGACTACCCAGTGTCACATTTAATATTTAGGTTTACTTTCTTTACATCTTAATGAGAAGTTACCGTACAATGTTCTTCTTATCCCATTAAAATCTACTTTGAAAATGAATCTTTGGACCTTTACATTTTTCATTTCATTTTTGGAACAGTAGTATAACTAAAAATTGGATCAAAATGTTCTCTTAGTTCTACTTCATCTTTCATTTTTCCATCCCAACCTACTTTTCCCTGTGATCAATCAAGGACGGTGTGGGAAGAATGCTAGAGTGAGTCAAGGTAAAAATGAAAATTCTTCAAAAGGATTCAGTATAGACAGAAACTTGCCGAGAAACAGCACATATGAATTGATATAATCATTTCACAGAAGGTCAGAGGAGGTGGGGTTACATGGAAAGACTTCCTCTGAATTAGCTGAAAATTCTATCAAACAAGATATGATCTTGTTTGTAATTTATTCATAACTGGTCTTTAAAGGTCAAGAAAGATTCCCGCTTTCATTGCCTACAATTTTAAGAAAGAATTTTTCATCAACAAGAGATTCTAGGAAACTGAAAAGCCTAGTATGTCAGGAAATACAGTTAACATGTTAGAAAAATCTGTTGTTTTCAGTGTGCTATTAGTAAAATTCAGGGAACATGTGAAAAAACTGTTCTGGTGCAGTAATGCAAAAAAGCCATTTCAATAGGAGATAAATCATTTTGCAAAAAAAAAAAAAAAAAAAAAAAAAAGAATAGGGAGATACTAAGCAGGGAAAGATGTTATCATGTTGGAATTTTCATTTATTAAGTGCTAACTATGGTTCAGACTCAATTCTGTTGCTTTATGCATTTTTTAACAGCTATACCATTCTAGTGAATTATCATCATGAAAATTTATACATAGTGAATCTAAAGGTCATAAGGTCACTACTTGGCACAGAAAGGACTGGAATTCAGATCAACCTAACTCTTAAGTACATCCTTTTTCCTTAGCTTCAGGATCATGGATTTGCATTGACTTTGACCTTAATGGTATCTACACCATTTTATCTACCGGGATCGCCAACCCTCTCAACTAACTTATTAACTTTGACTTCCATTCTTTTCCTCAATTAAGCATTTAACAACTTTGTTGAATATAAAACTCTTCCAATGCTATCAACAATATTTAATATATTATAATTGCCTTTGATTTGTAAATGACTTGGCTAGAACATAAAATTGGTCATTAATAGCAATATAAAGTCTTTTTAAGTTTATTTATTTTTAGAGAGAAAACACGAACAAGTGAGAGGCAGTGAGAGAGAGGGAGAGAGAGAATCCTAAGTAGGCTCTGCATTGTCAGCACAGAACCCACCACGGGGCTGGATCCTATGACTCTGTGATCATGACCTGAGCTGAAATCGAGAGTCCAATACTTAACCAATTAAGACACCCAAGAGCACCAGCAATAGGAAATCTTGAAATATATTTGCCTTTATAAAGATGGTGAAAGATTCTTCAACATCTCCAGTACACCTTATTAAATGTTTGGAGCAATCTTGTGTGAACCTGATATAGTCTTATACAGAGCTCAGAGGTAAATAAATCCCATTTTATCTGTCCTTACATCTTTTTATCTTATCAGTGCAATCACATGATTGAATATCAATGCCACAAACCAACATTGTAAGATTTGACAGAAAAAGTATATAGTTGTCCTTCCTCCCTATCCTTTTTTCTTTCTTATCTCTTTTTCTCAAAGATTTAATGAATGTTTACTATGCCTATAGTCCATTCTAAGCAAGGACATACAGTAGTGAGCAAAAGAAAGTCCCAGACTTAAAGGAGCATTCATTCTAGTGGAATTATATTTATATAAAAGTAGAAGTGATTTTCTATTACATTTTTTCCTTAAATTTTCCATATTTTTTTCAGAATGTCAACAGAGCAAAATGACATCTATGAGTACTCTTAATGATAATGTTGCTTACGTTAAGCAAATTGAATGCTAAGGTCATGATGGAAAGACTGAGGCCTATTCAACCAGTCTTCTATCATCTGAGCATAGTTCATGGTACTTAGTTGGCACTCCATAAATACATTTATGATTTAAGGGGTTTGTGTCTGGGATTGCACTTTTTAATATAGTAACCAGAAGTTACCTGTGGTTTTTATTTTTTATTTTTTTTGAATGAATATGTGATTTATTTTATTTCTACACGTGGTTTTTAAATTTATATTTGGATTGGTTAAAATTAAATAAAATTAAAAATTTAGCTCTGTAATATTAGTAGTCATATTTCAGTTGGTCAATAGCCACATTTGACCAGTGCCTACAACATTGGACAGTACAGAGAACACTGCTACCATTGCTCTAAGTTGTACTGGAGAGAACTACTATAGAATTTCATTTTCAAAACTGATGTCTGTTGGTGGTCCGAATGGATAATTTTCACTCATGTTCTGAGAAGTATGTTTTAGGAAACACTAGCTTCTAAGCACTTTTGAGATTAGGAAATAAATGTTAAATTTCATCAAATGAATTGAGATTATAACCTTTTTTTTTTTTTAAAAAAAAAAAAGCATCTTAAACTGCTTTGTATGATGGATTTAACAAAGATATTTTTTTAAACCTTGTCATTCTTGCTTTCCTGGACAAATATAATGTGTTTGTGGCATTTCTTTCTGCTGTTTTGAAATTCTCTACTTTTTTAAAGGAATTTTTCTTTTATTCATATCAAAATATAGTTTCTCCTTTGTGTAACATTTTATACATACATATATATCAAAACATTTTTAGCTTTCAAAAGTAATCCTGGGAGGAGTTAATCTTTGTCAATTTTCTGGAACATATCAAATTACTACCTATTTAAAAAATTTGGTCTAGTGCATATTTTAGGTATTTTTTAATGTTAATTGTTATAAACACATTTTCAAATCAAGTTTTATAACTTATACTTTGAGACAATTGCCACATTTATTGAGATTTTCTCACTATGTTAGAAGAGATTCTTTTTGTTTCCTTTTAAAAAACTCTTTTTGCAGTTTGATTATGTCTTTTACATTTCTTACGTGTGACACTAGTGGCTTCTCTGGTTTTAAATATCCCACCTGAATTTGAAGTTGCTCATAAATTCCAATGCACATCTAATTCAAGTCATCAATTTTTAACTTTAATGTTTTGTTTTGCTTTTTAACTATGGGAGCTGAGTGCTTAGTTTATTTCTATTCATGTTTAATATCATAGGAATTTTTACTATAGATTTTCCTCATAAAATTCAGTTCCTCAAATACATCTATCAAGTGATCAATAGCAACATCTGGTCAGTGACTACTATACAGAACAGTAAAAAAAAGCATTTCCATGATTGCAGAAAATTCAACTGAACAGCATTTCTAACAAATTTCACTTAAACTTGATATCCACTACTGTCCAAATTTTCATATGCGATGTTCTAAAACTAAATTATGAATGTGTTCATGTAATTGGAATTTCTTTTTCTGCCACTGAGAATTAAGATTCTTTAAGTTTTTGTAATTATTTATTTGCTAGTTAGATTTAGAAATTATACTGTAGTGTCATGTTACTATGGTCAGAGAATGCACCTGGGCAAATTTCTTCTTTGGGAAATTTTCTAAATTGTTTTCTCTAGCTTAGTATAAGCTCTTGTTTTGTAACTGTTGCATTAATATTTTTAAAAAATGTGCTATGAACATTTGAAAAGATTACATAAAGTCTCTATAAGGTACAATGTTAAATATTTGCAGATATATTTTGAAAATTGTAGTAGATCAAAAGTCCTGATTATCTCATCTAAAGGCTCTATTTTGCCTTCAGATTTTTTCCTAAGGTATCTATAACCATCTGCAGCTATATGTAAACAAACACACTTTCTCTTTAAGAGTGGATTGTTGTTAGTACCCTGAGGGATCTTTCAAGGATGGTGGGGCAGGCTATGTGTTCTGATCTCTGGCACACTAAATGAAAAGTTGCTGAGTAAGCTAAGGGCATTTGGAGAACTCATCTAACACAATTATTTTTATTCTCCCATGTAATTTGAGATGTAATCCATGTAATTCTCCCTCCATAATTTGAGAAGGTTGAGAAACCTGCTCCATTTTTCCTTTAAACTGCAAAGCTCTCTTGAAATTTCTAGGCCACTTTTAAGTCTTAGTCTAGGGAGACTATTTGATTTGAAAAGGAGTAACTTCCTAAAAGCTACTTTATATTTTCTGCTTAAAAGTGTAACATATCTTCCTGGGCCAAAGCTGTTTTGACCATCCCTCTATGAAGAGATAGTAGGTAGTCCTGCATTAGGGGAGGGAAGGAACTCTAAAATCCACTCGGATTATATTTACTGTGTTGATAAATACAGGATAGCCAGTTCATAGAGTAACATAGAAATGGGCTAGGAGAAAGGGGGAATTCTTCATGTGGAATTTGGCACATGGTAGGTACTTATTCTTTTTTGTTAAGTGGATAGATGAATAATATCCAGAAATTGACCAACAAAAGATACACAGATGAACAGATAATGAGCATGGAAAGTTGAGGAAAAGGAAATAGTAGAAGAGAGATGAATGTCCAAAAACAATGTTGGGGAATGAGAGAAGCATACTTTCCACATTCATTCAAATGCATATGGTAGTAGCTAATAACCTTACTTTTAGTAATACTTAAACAATTCAAAATATCTTACAAGTCAACTTTCTTCAGCTTAGCCAAAATGCTCATCTGTTTTATTTCCACCAGTTCCTATAGTGGTTAGTACTATGCCCTGTTTCTAAGACTAAGGTAGTCTTTATCTTCTACTCTATCTTTCCCTTATGGGACACAAAAAGGGGAAAGAAAAGATAGGGGGTAAATGGGGGAATACCTGTGAATAAATTTGTTGTCAGTATAAATCATTAATACGTAACACTAATAAAATTGATGGTCCACAGCGGGTCCACAAAAATCACATTAAAATTAGTAACAACTTTCTATCAGAAAAAAATTAAATCTTTACTCAGGCTTTAAATATACTCAATAAATTGTGAAGGCAATTTTTAACATCTTATCATTAGATATTCCCTTTCTCTCATCTATGCCACAGAGTAACTCCTAGAAAACGTTTTTGTCTTCCCTCTCCTTTTGGTACCTCAGCTATCCTTTCCACACTCCCTATTGCCCCACTGTGTGATGAGTCTGTCTGTCTCTGTCCTCAGATGTTCTTTTATATTCATGATGTCCTCCACATCTCTCCCTTCCACATACCTTCTCACAAAATACCTCTGATTCCTTAACCTAAAATTTGCTGAATTCTCTTTTCCTCAAATTTTAGAAGCTATCTATACATCTGTACACTATGTGGCTCAAGGTAGTAGGGAAAGCTTCAGTTAAACACATATTCCAGAATCTGGATCCTCAATTTGCTTATAATTGGCTGTGTGTTATAAACAATATTTTCCCTCTTTGTGCCTTAGTTTCCTTGTTGGTAAAATGAAGAAAACATATGCATGTCTTAGAGCTGTGAAAAAATAATTTATGTGAAAATTCCTAACACCTAGTTCAACAGCGATTTTTCTCCTTTACCATATCCCTTCTACAGTTCTAACAGAGGTTCGAAGTCTATAGAGAATATTGTGGTAGAAAATCTCATGAAACATCAAGTGTTTTTAATTTAATTCATTCAAAATGTTTTATTATACATATCTGTATAATAGACATAAAAATGTCTAAACTGAAGTCTTTTAAAGAAAAAGCAAAGTAGAATGTTAATCAAGTAAGTTACATTATGATAAGCTTATAAGCAATTTTGGACTTTCTTTGCTCCTTTACCACTTCCTCACTATGGAAAAGAAGGAAACTAACCAGATTGGAACTTTGTTGAATTAAATTCTTCTACTCTAAAGGCTATTAGGGAGTTCGATGCTGAATTTACACTTGGCTCAATAGTCATAGTAGTAAGAATTCCTCCCAAGAAACCATTAGAGACTCTTGAATGCTGAGATAAAGTGAGGACTGATGGGTGTGGCAGGGAGGAGAAGGGGGTTAATGGGCATGGAGGAGGGAACTGTGGTTATGAGCACTGGGCATTATATGGAAACCCACTTGACAGTAAACTATTTAAAAAAATACAAACTCAGCAAGTTGCTACCCACCATAGGGGCAGCTGAGTCTCACAACTCTGAAGTGTACTTTTGCTTTGTTAAATAAAACCTTTGCTGCTTTAACTTCCTAAAAACAAATAAAGAATGTTAATTTAGAGGGGTGCCTGGGTGGCTCAGTTGGTTAAGTGCCCGACTTCAGCTCAGATCATGACCTCACAACTTGTGAGTTTGAGCCCCGCATCAGGCTCTGTGCTGACAGCTCAGAGCCTGGGACCTCTTCAGATTCTGTGTCTCCCCTCTCTCTGCCCCTCCCCTGCTTGCATTCATATATTCTCTCTCTCTCTCTCTCTCTCTCTCTCTCTCAAAAATAAACATTAAAAAAATTTTTTAAAAAGAATTAACTTATGGAGAGGTAAACATAGGAGATTATTGACTGAAATTTCATAGGAGTTTCTGGTATTTTAACAATGAAAAATATCCTTGAACAGGTTTCAATTATTCACATTAATGGAATGGAATATTCATATTTTCACATTTCATACAAATTAAACAAAAAGCAGCATTTTCAGGTTCAGTTCTTTGGGGAGCATCGCTAAAAAGGCAGCTGAGTCTATTGGCCAACCGCACTGATGTAAAGATCAGGCCTCCTAAGTTGGAATACAGTTTACTGGGGTAGGGTATTTATCTCTTTACGGCTTAGCCCTATCCTTTATAAAATTGGGATGATTAGTGGGGATTGAGCATTGAAGATTATATCAAGGAATTTATATAGCATCTAGTGAGTGTTAAATAAAATGGCTCAGGAGCCAATGTTAATGGAGAAGCTGTGTGTAGTACATAGGACAAACACTGGCCTGATCTGGTCAGGAACTTCCTATGTGGCTATGCAAGGCTTGCTTCATTTCTCTGGGCTTTGATGATCTCATCTGAAATTAGCTCTCATTTTTAAAACTCCATGAGCCATTGAGCTTTTAACACTGTAGGGAATAAAGTGATTCAATCAGAATCTGACATGTATTCAGAATCTGTTCTTAGAATCCACACTTAAAGAACTAAAATAAATTTGGAAAGTCATGGGGCTATAATAGCTAGAATTATATTCAGAACATGTTAACAAATACATTGTCTTCTGATAGAAGCTGAATTCTATTGAATATTAAACAGAAATAAATAATTCTCATCTGTTTTATATGCCATTAAGCATCAAAAAATGAGACTGGTGTAAAAATGTAGTTTGGCAATATGTAAGGATATTTTTCTTTTCGCGGTTCTCTTTATAAATAAACAACTTTGTAGCCAAGTATGAAGAATAACTAGATATTTGTTTTGTTGTTAAGTGGTAACGTCTTACTCTTTTAAGTTATGTTGGGAAAGGCAATCAATAAACTGATTATAGTAAACTGACTACATCTTCCAGGAAGGCTACCCAGGAATAATGTAAAGAAAAACACATTTAGCATAGATTTTTAAAAGGTCAACTTTGTTCTTGCATATATGATTCCATATTCTGTATCCATTCTGCTACCATATTAGCAATTATAGAAGCCAGGAGAAACCATCTAATTAAAGAACAGAATGTAATCTGTACTGTTACACTTCCCTTGGTCCTTTTATAGAATTATCTGTGAAGATGATGAAATACTCCTCACTACTAACTGATTTATGCCTATATGGTCATTTATCATGAGTAAACTGTGGCTTAGTGTAGAGACTTGAGTCCTAGAGTAATGTTGCATTAGAGTAGATCTTTGGCATAGACCACTGTAATCCAATAAAATAACCTTCCTTATCTCCACCATCCTTTTACTCTACTTTTCTGGGTGTTTTCGATCTTAGTATGTGAAACGTCTAGCCATAAGTATGAGCTGAAAATCTGAAAGTCATTCCTGCTCTTTCTTTCAACACCCCTGTCCTCTCCAATTTATTGGTAAATCTTTTATATTTTATCTCAAGTATTTCTCACAATCTCCAACACTACTACCTAACCCAAGCTGCCGCCCTTTCTCCGTGTCCTACCTCACTTACCACCTGCAGCTACTTTTTCTCATTCACATTTTTCCCCTTTTCCATCCATTCTTCACCTTTAAATTACTTTCTTTGTTATAAGGGGAAGGCACAATGACCTTAAAGTGACTGGCCCACTCTATTTGAATATTCTCTCTCCATCATTTCTGCTTTAGATGGACACACCCGACTCATTCAGTTACTTTCCTTTAGAACATTGATCTCACAATGTAGTCATACATTCATTTATGTAATTATTTCATTAATATCTGTCTATTACTATGTAAATTCCCTAGGACAACAATTGTGCCTGGTTTTGCTATCTGTTGTTTGTGTAGCACAAGTGGTATTGAATGTTTTCTGAATGAATGAGTGAATAAATGAGGGAATGATTGCCAATATTACAAATAGCTTTCTGGTTCATGGCTCAGCTTTCAGTCAAGATATCCTGTATCAACTGATTTAGGATGGACAAAATGGAAATAATTGAACACATATTTAAACAACCTATATAAAAGACTTCATATCATCAGATTATCTTTGTCTTGGTGGTGCCCTGTGGCCCTATAATTATGTGAATAAGGGGATCTTTCCTTATTTAAATCTATTTATTACTATCTTAATGTCAAGTTCTCTCAAAAATTATAAGCTTTAACTTAAAACTTCCATTAGGCTATAATGATCTTATTTTATAATATATTACAAAATTTTGAATAATCTTATGCAATTTTTACTTAGACCTGGGATAACTCCTTTTTATTTCATCTTTCTTGTATTCAAGTTTCTTTATTTTATATATTTATTTTTAACTGTGAAGTAACATTAAGAGAGCCAAATATTAAATTTTCACTAGATGCTTCACATATGTTCCTCACACAATATTACTCAAAAACAAACTTGCATGTAGGCGTCTATTCTTTGGAGGCAAAACCCTAGCAGATTGTTCAGTCAAACCAAAAGCTTTATTTTCTCTCACTTTTTCCTTTCATCCGCATCTTGCTCTTATTCCCTCTCTTTGCCTCCCTTTCCTGGCTTTGCTTCTCCACCTCCTCCCAAAGTGTCCTCAGAGCACCTCGCACCTCCTCACTCAGTCTGCAAACTTCTGCTGGTCTCTACTCCTCCAACAACCTGCTCAGGACACAAAGACATGCCTCTCTGGCCTTAAACTCATGTAATTGAATTATTCTTTTAATTTTTTCCAATTATTGAACATTGGATCTGTTTTCCCTGGGTTCCTTATTCACAGTTGTTATTCTTTCATTTCTCATCACATTTATCACTTCATAGCAGTAATCCTGCCTTGTCACTTACTAACCATGTGGCTCTTGGATCTGTGCCTCAGCTTCCTCTTCTGTAAATCAGATGTAAAAACAGCATTCAGGCAGAGAGACCTAGGACTTAGACAATTTGAAGTGCACTTTTTTATTTAAAAAATATGAAACTGTGAGGAAAATTGGTGCAACATGGTTATTTGAGAGAGAGAAAAGGAATTGAAATAAAGTACAACTTGTTAAAAGCTGATTAGGACTGCAAAGATCAGAAAAATGAGGACATAAAGCTATATTCACATTCATTAAACAACACTACCTTTATAATACTATTCCCTACAAATTTTCACTGCAAACTTCTTGATTGCTTCTTCTTATGATAGCAATTTTGTAAATCACTTTCTATAGAGAGATTAAAAGAAAACTAAAAAACAGTTTACTCCTACCAGAGTAGATTGATTTTTTAAATTCATAGTTTAGAAATAAATGTTTTAGATTTACAACCCATTGTTGTCACTATTACATAGATCTTTAGAATCCTTATCTAACTTGAGGAAACAGTTGTCAGGTTTCTCTCATGTAGGAGATTTAAGGTTGGAAGGGCTTTTCACAGACTAGCTTCTGGCTCAGTACATTTTTTTTTTTTTACAGTAAACTCTATGCCCAATGTGGGGCTAGAACTCATGACCTCAACCAAGATCAAGAGCCAAGTGCTCTACCAACTGACTCAGTCAGGTGACCCTTGCTTAATACATCTCAAACCATGTTTCCTTCTGACTCTACATACTTTCAGGGCTAGAGATCATAGGAGCGACTTATTCCCCAATGCCATCTTTGACCCTTCATTCAAGATGTTATCAGTTGGATGCAAATCATCTCAGACCACCTTAAATTAACCTTTAAGTAATGTGTTGAAAATAAAATCATTTCATCATATATCCTATAGTGAAGTACTATAATTAATAGTTAATTATAGTCAGTGAAGTTAATTAGTGAAGTACTATTAACTTCTACATTAAGAAGAAATATAATAGAAGTAACAGAAGACAAAAAAATACAGTCAGTCTATGTTGTCCCTTTTAAAGAGTCATTCCAAATACTGGAACTATGAGAAGAATGTCGGTGATAATTATAACAAATAATTTTAACTAGAGTTTACTGTGTGGCCGGTACTCTTCTAAGCCCTTTGCATAGGGAATAATCCTTTCCATTACCTTATGTTGTATATGGCTTTGCATTTCTATTTGAGACATGAGGAAATGGAAGCACGGGTGATTTCTATCATATTTAATCCACTACAGTGCATATATTTTTCTCCTTTAAGTTAAAAATTGTGAGAATTTTACATACTGCTTTATGGAGAAATAAAATGGTAAACATCTATTAGAGACAATACTTTTCACTAGTTGTCAAGTTATTTAAGAATTAAGTTCCTGGGATAGGCTAGTCTTTAGTTGGCAGCTGCTTTCCAATCAAATTGTCTTAAATAATTTTCCTATAAGGTTTGGGCCAAAAATTTCTTCTTTACAACCTTTCTCTCCAGTCACTAGAAGGGGGTGGACTCCTTTAAACCATACTTGTGTCTTCTATAAACAAAACTCCCTATAGGCATTTTCACTTCATCACAGTATTATTTGTTATGTTTTTTCTCCCGTAAATATAATCTGCTATAGATCAGAATCTCTTCTATTTGTCTTTCTAGTAACACCAAGTATAGCGCTTGGTTTAGAATACAAAATCAGAAATTAGATGTTAAAGAGATGGATGATTATTGTAGGACAGCTTTGGAATTTGACCTTTGTAACATATATAACGTTCTAGATATTAGAAAATTATCATCTGGTAAAAGAGAATTAATTTCACAAAATAATTTTTCTAGATTTTTATGATTAATTTATGAATTCTTATATGGCAAATGAATCCAACCTAACTCCAGTAACTTCGCTAGAATGAGCATGTAAATTTGCACATTTGGAAGATAGACTGCCATTTTTTTTCTGCTACCTTGTAAAATCCTGTGCCTTTTGAGCCCTTTTATAAATGAGCGACAATCCTCTTCATGAACACAGAAATAACAGACCCCTATTTGAAAAATCACTGTAATATACATAATTTTAAAACCAATATATTATTTTAGAATCATTTTGAAGATTTCTTTGGAGGTCTTTTTACTTACCACAGACTAACAATAATTTGCCTCTTTTAATGGTCATTCGTATTTTATCACATCATTTAAAATTTTTGTATTTTAATTTATATTTTAGTAATTTATATGCAGACATTTACTTTAGAAGTTTAGAATTAGACATTTTCAGTGCCCATTTCAATTCAAAAAAGGCACAGTATTATAGTCAGCTAATAAAAGGCTTTAAGAAGTACATAATATGATCAGGTTTATGTTTGAGAAGGTCATTCTGAAATTATATGGAGGATGAAACTAATGTGGAGAAACCAGTTCCAAGCCTCTTTTGAAAGCTGAGGCTAAAGATGATGAGTCTTAAACAATAGCACTGTGGCCAGGGTAAAAACTGAAGGGTGAATCCTAGAAAGTGAGAGAGAGAGAGAGAGAGAGAGAGAGAGAGAGATTTGAGGGCTGATTATGGAAAACGATAGGACTGTGAGATGCAGTAATATGCAACAATACATGTGGGCAGAGTCACATGCAAGAGGAAGTTCCACCCAGCACAAGAACAACCAGATGCTCCTAAGACTCGGATGCTACCATCTAGAAGGTGAGGAGAGCAAGCAACCTCTCAGGTAAGATGGAAATCCAAGAGGACTTATGTGTACAGGTGAGGTCTCTCATCAACTCAGTAGTAAAGTCTGATTTAGAGAATTCTAAAGGACTTTAGCAGCTTGGGATCTTTGAACTATAAAGGTCTATTATATCAATGGCCAGCAGACGTAGGGTGAGGTTTAGGGAATATATAGAGCATGTAGGCTCTAAGTGGCTAAAAACTGCTTGGTCAGACTCTTTTAAAAATAATCAGATGTGTGAAGATTTGAGTTTGGTGCTAGCAGGCTTTAGAAGTAACAAGTCTCAGCCTGCAGTGAAGAAATACAGAATCTAGGGGCCAATGCACAGACAGCATCTTTGGTTCATTTGTTTAACCCTTAGGGACCAGACAGATATACAAGCTGAGAGGGGTAAAAGGCTGCCAGGTCTCCGGTGTGGATTTCTGTTGGATTATGATACAATTTTGGGTGTGCACCAGCAAAACTTAATGGCACTAGTGAGCACTAAAAAATAATTATGAGTATATTTCCAGGAAATAATTAACAGAGTTCAGGGACAGCACTGATAGTATTCCCCCCAAATTTTATCATGTATTTATCTAAAATATAGCAAAATGAGAATTTTAATTTCCTATTTTTTCTTCTTGGATTTGCACACTCTGTCCTATTCTCCAGGGTTTCATTCAAACCTAATATCGCTAAGGTTATGTTTTATCCCATCACCATCCTTTGATAAGTAAATTTTTACTCATAAAAACTGATTATCAATCTTATTAAGATCTAAAGAATGCCCTCAACAACTATTGTTTTGGAATATACCTAGTTATTGGCTTATTTATAATCTATACTTTACCTATTTCAAATGTCAGACTTTAGCAGCTCTGAAATAGCTCTAGAACAATAGCTGGTATTACTGAGTGATTATTATATATTAGGGGATGTTCTAAAAGCTTTTGATGTATTAATTTATTTAATCCTCAAAACAACTCTATGAGGTTGGAAATTGTAATAGTCCCTTTCACATATGAGAAAAGCTGTGGAACAGAGTGGTTAACAGCTAGTAATTTGTGGAAATTGGTTTTAAACACTGTCAGCTAATCTCCTGTATACAAGTTTGCCATATCATACACAGAGCAGCCAGCATAATAAAAAAGGAGATGACTGCAACCAGGATCAAGATGTGACACCTATTGTGGTTGAGGACTATTAGCAATAGTCTTCATTCAACAGTTCATTAACATTGATGTACCCAGGTGTGATGCTATTCATGAAGAACACAGAGCTGGGGAAAATTTGGTCCTTACCCACATACCTTTTATTCTTTGGGAAATACTCTTAAAAAATGGTAAGAGGACATAGCCAAAATTTTTAAATTATCTCCCATATTCTGGTTAACATTTTAAAATGACATACAAATTTCACCCTTTCATTCAACACAAGTTTTTGAATACCAACCATGAGCTGGATGTTGGGGACACTAAGGTGTGCAAGAAAAACCCAATTCTTTAAGCCAGTTTATGCAGTAACCAGGAATTACTAAACACAGTTTCTCGTGTCCTATTCTTTAGAATATGTAATTAAGGGTCACAAATGTTATGAAATTTTCCCTGGATGACAGAACTTTTAAGTGGTAAGGCTAGGGTTTGAATGAAGGTCACCTGTCTTTAAAAGCCTCTCTTTACTCAGAATGTATTGAGAGCTTACTCTGTTTCAGACAATGAGTGCAGCCCTGAATGAGATAAAGATAGACATGGCTCTTGTCCTCTTGAAACCTATGGTTCTATCCATTGTACTATGCTCTAAGTACCAGTCTAGGTCCAGACAGAACATTGGAAAGTGCAATGAGGAAAGTACAATGAGGGAAAATACATGGCTAAACATAGAAGGATGAAAAAGAAGTCGGAGTTTTAAAAGAGGTTGGGCGGGACCTGGGTAGCTCAGTTGGTTGAGTGTTTGACTTTGGCTCAGCTCACGATCTTACAGTTCATGCAGTTTGTGAGTTCAAGCCCCGTGTCAGGCTCTGTGATGATGGCTCAGAGCCTGGAGCCTGCTTCAGATTCTGTGTCTCACACTCTCTGACCCTCCCCTCTTGCACATGCTCGCTCTCTCTCTCTCTCAAAAATAAACAAAAGCTGTATTTTTATTTAAAAGCCCTTAGAAGATTGAAGAGTCATACTACTTCATATTATCCATGCTTATGGTAAAAATTGGGCTGTTTACACCACTTTGCCATAATTCATCCACCACCATGGGTGGATTATATTGTAGAGACAGACAAAACGAGGATGTATTGAATGATTACCCAAAGGTTAAACACACTCAGGATTGTTGGACATACTCTCCTACTCTCATGTGTTGGACATTGATACTTCATAAAGTTCCCTTAAATTTGAATGGCTCAGAATTATTATTTAGGTAACAGTAATAACAAACATTTAGTGTTTTTAACTCAGTGCCAGACACTGTTTTAAATATCTTATGTATTTTCCTGAGTCCAACCATATGAGGGAACTCAGCCATAAGAAAATTAAATACACAGGAACTGTTGAAGCCCAGGTCCAAACACATGAAGGTTCTTCCAGAATCCACACTCTTCAAAATGATGTGCTATTGTCTTTCATGCCTTGCCTCTTTTAAATGTGTTTTGAGGTAAACAGGGAGGAGGACAAAACATAAAAGACTCTTAAATATGCAGAACAAACAGAAGGTTGCTGGAGGGGTTGTGGGAGGGGGATGGTCTAAATGGGTGAGGGGCATTAAGGAGCCTACTCCTGAAATCATTGTTGCACCATGTTAACTAACTCAGATGTAAATTAAACAATAAATAAATTAAAATGTTTCAAACAATAAAATAAAATAAAATGATGAAATAAACAAATATTTATAAATGTATTGCAAATTTTCAAAAAAAATAAAAAATTTTAAAAAATATTTATTTATTTTTTTGCCACCTGGTTTTCTGTTGGATTGTCTCAAGAGGAGGAACTGGAAGAAGACCATGAGGCTAAAGGAAGGATATGGGATTTGCTTCTTTTTGTTTGTTTTTTGTTTATCAGTGAGGTCTAGCAATTCTATTTTCCCATAGCATTGATTCCAATTTCCAAAACATAATTGTTCCAAAAAACAGAAAGAAGCAAATCCCATATCCTCCCTTTAGCCTCATGGTCTTCTTCCAGTTCCTCCTCTTGAGACAATCCAACAGAAAACCAGGTGGCAAAAAAAAATTTTTAAAAATGGGGTCTTGCAGAGCCCTATCCCTGAACATCATAGAGCAAGGGTTTCAAGGGTGGGTTTGGAGCCGAGAGACAATAAAGTAAATGACAGACAAATGCTATCCCCCTATATCAGAGATAATTTAAAAAATATGATGATTTGGAAGTAGAAATGGAAAAAGTAATAGAAACTATCTGGTTTGACCTGCTTCTTTTTCAAATGAGAAGAGAGGCCAAAAGGGATTAAGTGCTTGTAAAAGGTTATAGCGCCTGTGAGTATCAGAGCCAGAACAGGTATCTGTACTTCTCATTCTGCATTTCACTGAAATTTCTGCTATTCAGTGCTGTCTCTAAGACCATTAAAAAATTTTACAGACCATGTTCTAGAAAGAGGAAAATGGTGATCTGCAAATGAGGCAAGGGATGAAAGCCTTTTATGATGGGTAATTATAATATCCTCCCTGGAACAAAATAAATTACTACTTAATGACTTTATTTAATAGGAGGTTAAATTTTTTTTGAGAATTTAGGGTATAGATGATAGCATGTCTCTTCATCCATTTCCCTCAGATCGCATTCTTTGGGTCTGAACTTCAGTACCACTAAGTGCACGGTTCAGAGTCATGTCAAGACTGATTAATGATTCCAGGATAACTGTACATTTTTTGAGGCTATCCATTGGCTACTTTGGTTTTATGCATTGATTCTCAGATATGAGATGAGAGAGAGAGAGAGAGAGTCTGTATAGTGCAAAAGTGTTGAAGCAACATAGCCTGCTTCTTCATTCCTTTATTTCAAAGGACACTGTGCTAATTGCATTGCCATGGACACCTGGTTGTGAGTCCAGGCAAAGTGGACTGTTTGATGAGTAGCTGTGCTAGGACAACATCTCCTCTGTTCTGCAGAGTCAAGCCACATCCAGGGTTTCTATGAACTACAATCTCCTTGAGTAGCCTGGGTCTGTACAATCATGAAGGTTAGTGGAAAGGTAAGTTTTACAAAGATGTTTAAGTCTTCTATTGGCTGCTTTTGTAGATAAGCTTTTGAACAAAAACTACACTTCCAACCCTTTTTAATCCATTCTATGTAAATTGAAAAAATCCCAACAATATATTAAAATACTACAATACGTTTTTGTCTTTGGTCAGGGCTTTTCACGGATTTGCTGACTAACATTGCACATACTTTTGTTTGGCCTTTTTCCTCAGCGATCCTCTGATGTCAGAGTGTTTTGTTTAATTTACTCAGTAAGAGCTGGCTTTTCTTCTAAATTGTTTAAAATGAGAATGGCATTTAATTTAGCACTTTATGGTCTTGGCATAAAAATGAACTTTGGCAGCTCAGAGAATATTTTACCTTCAAAAAGGAAAACTCTCCAGAAATTTAAGTGGCTACACCAGTTAATTTTGTTGGAAAAATACAATAACAGACTAATCAACTTTTTTTTTTTTTTTTTTTTTTTTTTTGATTATTTCTAGGAGAGAGAGAGAGAGAGACAGCGTGAGCAGGGTCACCAAGTAGACTTTTTCCATGAGTAATGATCATTCATAAACTATATACTAAATATTCCCATTAAGCTAGAGAAGAAATTACCTAATTTTACATCCAGAATAAAGATATATAATGATGATTATTGTAATGAATATACAGCATTAGTGGATCAGCTTAAACTTTGCATTCAGGCTTAATTATTTGATTTAACGCTTGAAAGCAAAATAAAAATCAAATTAAATGATGGGGTCATTTATGTAACCAGCTGGATCTTTTATTGTATTGTCTCTATTTTTTTCAACCAAAGATAGTCTTAGAATCAGAATAAAATCATTTTCACCCTGAAATTCAAATCTTTCCCCTTTGGACTTATTCTCTTACTCCTAATTAAATTACATATTTATCACAGAGAGATGAATTATTTTCAGCAACATCAGAAATCCCTGGGTTGTCAAGATTATTCCAGAGATCAAATAGAGCATTAACTAGAATATGGCACTGTTAGGTTCTCAGAAATGTGGAGGTAAAGCAGAATTATGGAACTAAAGACAAGAAAGAGTATGGGAAGTAAAGTATATGTATAACTATAGATGCTAGAGTTCTTAACATATCAGGTAAGAATCAGGTGTTTCATTCTACTGTGTGTGTGTGTGTATAATATATATACATATTACATATTCTTTATCCATTTATCTACCAAGGAACAATGGGATTACCTCCATATCTTTATTATTTTAAGTAATGCCGCAGTAAGCATAGGGATGTGTACATCTTTTTGAATTTTTTCTTTGAGTCAATCCACAGTAGTGGAATTACTAGATCATATGTTATTTTTAATTTTAATTTTTTGAGGAAGTTCCATATGGTTTTCCACAGTAACTGTACCAATTGCATTCCCACCAACGGTGCAGAGCAGGATTCCATTTTTTCTACATCCTCACCAACAGCTGTTATTTCTTATCATTTTGAGTTTAGCCATTCTGACAGATATAAGGTGATATCTCACTATGGTTTTATTATTACCCAACCATAAAAAAGATTGAGATCTTGCCATTTGCAGCAACATGGATGGACCTAGAGAGTATAACGCTAAGTGAAATAAGTCAGAAAGGAAAAATGTTGTATGGTTTCAGTCATATGTGGAATCTAAATATGAAATAAATGAACAAATAAACAGACAAAAATCCAGATCGAACAAACTGGGGTTGCCAGAGGAGAGGTGAGTGGGGGAAGAGGGTAACTAGGTAAATGAATTTAAGAGGTACAGACTTCTAGTTATAAAATAAATAAGTCACAGAGATGAAAAGTACAGCATAGCGAATATAGTCAATAAGCTTGTAACAACACTGGTGACAGATGACTACACTTGCCATGGTGAACACTGTATAGAATTGTTAAATCATTATGTTGTGCACCTGAGACTAATATATGTTAATTATATTTAAATAAAAAACAACATGTAAAGGAATCAGGTGAATCAACACAATTTTAAAAAACTGAATTGTTCAATATCAAATATATAACCTATTACATGATATTAATCTAATGTAGTTTTGGCAATTTGTGGCTATTTCTTCTACTTTATACCTATTAAGACAGACATGTTCATCTATATGACATGACGTTTTTTCACTTGTGTGCAAAGATTTTCTTAAACATTTTTATAAACTTTTTAAACTTTTATAAAGTTACTTTATAATTTAAAAAATCCTAACAAAATTAATGTGTAATGTATTTTTTTTACTTTCTATCAATATACCTTGATATTTAAATATATTTAAAAAGTATTATGATACCTATCAGCAGAAGATCCATACTGCTCAAATGTTACTTCATTAGCCCTAGGTCTTACTGCGGTCTTGACAGGATGGACAGAATGCTGGAGTGGGAGTTAAAGGTTGTGGCTCTTTTTCTTCTACTTCAGAAATTATCATAAATTCTGATATTTGGAACATCTGCCATGATTTAAAACTGCATATGGGCTACATAGCAGTCTTACTTTGAACATCTATCATTGAGTCACAAAATGACAATAAAAAGCTTATTGTCTATAAAAATTACGTAAGAATAACCATAACTTTTTTTGTGAACTCAGGTGTTGCTGCCTTTGAAAGATTAGGGAAAAAAAAAAAAAAGAAATCTCTTATCAAAAAAGAATTGCATAGTAAGCCTGCCATAAAGAAAATCTACTTTGTAAAGGCTCCTTGGAGATTACAAAACTGCAATATCATATGAGACACACACTGCATATGAAATCTTTTTTTTTACTACAGTAGCTACTTTACAATGCTTCTCTGGACCCATAGGAACGATACAAGTAGGCTTGTATAGAATCAATTCCTTGTTTATGACCACATACAAGCTAAATAAAGGAAATTATTGCTATAGAATACTTATTACTATGCTAAACTTCAGTATCCACTACAGAGTATCATGTGGTTTTTTTTCTTTTTTAAGTAACAGTCTTTCTGGTGAGAAGTTTAAAATTAGTGTTTCAACTGAACATCAAGAGGCACAATAGAATAAAGTAACATGATTTTGTCTCCTGATTTAAAAGATTGATAGATGGGGGTGCCTGGGTGGCTTAGTCAGTTAAGCGTCCAACTTCAGCTCAGGTCATGATCTCATGGTTCGTGGGTTTGAGCCCCACATCAGGCTCTGTGCTGACTGCCAGCTCAGAGCCTGGAGCCTCTTTCAGATTCTGTGTCTCCCTCTCTCTCTGACCCGCCCCTGCTCACGCTCGCGCCCGCTCGCTCTCTCTCTCTCTCTCTCTCTCTCAGAAATAAGTAAAACATTAAAAAAATTAAAAGATTGATAGATGATGGAAAGGCTATAGAGATAGCAAAGATGATCACTGCATGAATTTAAACGTAGTTTGCATTGTTAAGAAATTCAACATTTTCAAAGCCAAAGAGTTAAGGCAAACAAAGCCAGCATTTCCTCTTAGGTTGAATATCACTTTAATAGTAAAGTATGACATACTATTAAGCCCAAATGTCATATTATAAAATATATATATTATACAGAATTACATATGGTCACAATAACTGCATCTCTTCCCCTAGCTGCCCTATTTCCCAAAGAAAATGACTTTTCATTTGCTATGCCTTTTATCCAGAGACTTTATTTTTTTGTGCATGTACACACACATACACCCTGAGATTCAACTGAAAAGGAAGAGTGAATTATGGAAACTTAAAGTATGAATAATATTAACATGACAGAAAAAAAAGCGTGGGTGAAATAATGATATATCCTTTTATAGTAAGGATAATTTGGGTTCTTAAAAGACTGATTACCAAATGTCAAAAAAAAGAATATGCAGTATGCTAGGGAATAGGACAAATTCCATTCTCCTATCAAATTTCATTTCTTAACTCCTTATTGAGAGCAAAGAACGCACTTAGTATTGTTTCCCATAATGACATCTCAAAATTTATGCATATTAGGTATTATTGTCCTAACTTACTGATGTTGAAACTGTGACTTGGAAGATATGATGTCTTTCCCAAGTTTGCACACATAATGATTTGAGAATCAAGTTTTGAGTTCAATTTGTCTCATTCTTGAGCCTATGTTTCCATTAAGATATATTACTCCCTTTTTATTTTTAACAGATGATTAGAAAAAAAATACTAAAATTACCACAATAGATCAAGGGTAAAAACATGTAAGAAATGTGCATTAGCTGATCTTAGGTTGAGAAGTATCAGGTACATATAGTGCTAATGTTAAAATTACACCTTCAATTTTATCTTAAATAGCAAAGTAATTTTTATAATTGGTAGATTTGTTCTTATTTTCCTTACTTTCCCTGGTATCTACAAAAAAGTTGTACAGCAAAATGTTGCTTTAATGTACTAACTTAAAAAAATTAGAAGCTATGTACCAAAGATCCTCAAATAATTAAACATTAAAAACAGTGCTATGAGGGTGAAGAGATAGTGCTCAAACTAGAAGAAATGTAAAATGGAGGGATTCACAGGAAATCAGAGTTTTGTGTACATAGTAAGAATTTATGTTGGACCTCCATGAGATTATCCTTCCTGAAAAATGTTGAGAGAAGAGGTAAAAAAACAAAAACAAAAAAACAAAAAACAAAACAAAACAAACCACCCTCCACTCTACCTCCGGCCCTGTGCACTGCAGCTGCATAAATACATCCCAAATTTAGAGAGAAAGAGGTCTCCTGCAGTGATTTTGTAAATATAAGCAAAGTATTCCAAGAGAAGAAAACCCAGAAAGTTATAATGTTATGTGGAATGTCAAACAAACTTTTAATGGGGTGAATGTGGAAAAGGATTTTGGAACTGACATTTTGAAAACTGTATTGAAAAGGGGAAACTAGTCTTACTTTTTGGACAATTAAAAACAATTAAAAATAGTTACCCAGAGTTATATAAATTCAGTCTCTAAGGCTTCCCTAATTAAAATAAGATTTTGAATAGTTTCTGATCTAGAGACAGAATCCTCTCAAACTAATATTAAGTGTGTTTCTGGAGAAAATATATTGATAAAGAATTTGAATGCTAGAAGTTTGACATGGATGTAATTTACTTTAGTCACAAGTAACAGTTAACAATAATTCCTACAAAGGAGGTTTTGGAAATTACAATAGATGTTATGTTATATAGGGTAACCAATGTTGTGTGTACTTATTATTAAATTAACCATATAGTAAACTACATATATAAGTCATAATTAATCCTATGTTTGTAATATCAGAGAAACTCTTCTTCCTTGGAGAGATGATCTACTCTCAGTATGTTAGGTAATGAGGTATTCTATTAGGGTAAAGAGAAGTGAGCATGTATCGGAAGCTATCTCAGCTGTTGTGTGGTCACTGGATCCTATTCATAGTTCCCATGACTTCAATGTGCATTAGCCTCAAGGAAAATAGAAATAAAAAGTCATAATTTGATTCAGGCTAAATAACCACTCAAAGGACCATATCATGTTCATTACCCTCAGGATCAATCCTTTCTTGAGAACAAAGCTGTAAGTATCACAATCCCAGATTGCAAGATACACTATATAGCTGCAGTAATCAAAATAGTATAGTACTGGCACAAAAACAGACACGTAGATGCTGAGAACAGAGGCTCGGAAGTAAATCTGCCTTCTATGAGCAATTAATCTATGACCAGGGAGGTGAGAATATACACTGGGGAAAAGAATCAAGAGTCTCCTTATTTAAATCTTTGTGCATAGCTCATTGAACATTACAAGAGAGTATCCAACTGATTTAAGTCCATTAGAAAAAGACTGCAGTTATTGGGCAATGGCTTTGACCAAGCATCCCATGGTGAGTTGTTCTCACTGATACCCAGCATATTCAGCAATGTGCTTGGCTTAGACACAACTCCCTAATAATGGCTCTCTATCTCAGTGCTGATATTCCTGATAGTTCTTACCGATGGGTCCCCTATTTTATAGGCAAGAATAAAGCAGGAGAATACTGAATGTTAGGGCAAAAAAAATTAGGACAACAAACACATCTGTAGTTTAAAAACAGAAGATCCTGGACTTCGAAAAGAGCTAACTGGTCCTTCCATAGTACAGTATTAAATCATACTCAAGGAGTAGCCCAATATACCAAATATTGGCCATTTTCAGGCTCTGATTTTCATACCATTGTCTAGCTTTTCTTCACTTCTTTTTTTAAAATATATTTATTTTTGAGACAGAGAGAGAGCATGAAAGGGGGAGGGGTAGAGACACAGGGAGACACAGAATCCAAAGCAGGCTCCAGGCTCTGAGCTGTCTGCATAGAGCCCTACACAGGACTTGAACCCACGAACGGGAGATCATGACCTGAGCTGAAGTTGGAGGCTTAACTGACTGAGCCACCCAGGTGCCCCATTTCACATGTTGTTTATATTAACATATGCTTGGTTTTAGTATAATTCCTTTGCAGCTACATATTTTCTTAGTGCATAGCTGCTGGTCAGAATTATTTTAAAATTACTAAAATGTTCCTCTGAAGATTCCCATTTAAGATATTTTAATCAGCTAAAAGGTTTCCAGCAGACCCTTTAAGAAGAATTGTTCATTAACAAGAGACAGATTGTTGTGGATTTTTTGTTTCTTTATCCATTGTTTTAAATATAGCTGACCACTTTCAATCCTCAAGTTTTAGTATTCCTAACACGAAAATTTGCATTAATAACAACTTTAATAACAAAGAAGTTAACTGAATAAAAAAATTTTAATGTTTATTTTTGAGAAAGAGAGACAGAGTGTAAGCGGGGAGGGACAAAGAAAGAGGGAAACACAGAAGCTGAAGCAGGATCCAGGTTCTGAGCTGTCAACACAGAGCCTAATATGGGGCTTGAACCCATAAGCTGTGAAATCATGATCTGAGCTGAAGTCGGACCCTTAACTGACTGAGCCATCCAGACTCCCTAACTGGATTTTTTAAGGAAGGAAATTTGTGATAAAAATCTCTAAATATTAAATTAAGGAACAATTACTAGTTTATGTACTATTCAGAATAAACTTTCTCTTGATCTAGGAATATGATGATTTTTACCTATAACACCTACATTATGTTAAGTGAATTGACAAATTAGTTTAATCCCAGAGGCTTCAATATACTAAGCCTTAATATATATATATTTTTTGCATCAGTCACATGATCAGTATCCATTAGAGAAGTTTACTATTTAAAGATACATACACAAGAAAATACCTCTGGGAGATAATTCTTCACAGGCTTTTGAGGTTTTTACATGTCTCGAGATCAGAGGCATTGTCTTTTTTTTCTTGAATGTATTTTCCATAGTAGCCAACAATCTTAAAAGATAAAGATACTGTTTCTTTCCAGAACAAAGGTCTGTACACTTACTGCCCATTATGAAGTATCTGGGTCCCCCAAGCTTAGGATTCTTCTCCTATAATGCAACGTACTGCATATTCAAGTATCAGTTGGTCCTTTGTATATTACCCTGTGAGAATTGAGGCTCAGAAAACCAACACAAACTGTATTATCGTTGAGAAATAAACCGTTTTTAGTCACTAATTCAGAAGTCTTGGGTCTTATATTAGCACTTTTAAAATCGTGGCAGGCTAACTTGTCACCTTAATGGAGGGTAAAAATCTAAGATCCTTCACAATTCTTGGTAAATTCACTCCTTTTATTAGACATTTCCTAGTAAATATTTTCTCCACACACATAATGGTTCCTGAGATTTATTAACATAGGCTGGTTGATACATATTTTCATAACTGGTGTAAGAGCAGGACAACAATTTTATTACTGCTGATAATTTGTAAACATATCTAGTAGAAATATTAAAGTTTAGGGGTGCCTGGGTGGCTCAGTCATTTAACCAACCCACTTTGGCTCAGATCGTGATCTCACGGCTCCTGAGTTTAAGCCCCGTGTTGGGCTCTGTGATGACATCTCAGAGTCTGGAACCTGGACCCTGCTTCAGATTCTGTGTCTCCTCTCTCTCTCCTTTCCCTGCTCATGCTCTGTCTCTCTCAAAAATAATAAATACTTTTAAAAAACAGAAGTATTAAAGTTTATAAAATGTTGACTAATCATTAATCCATTTAGAAATGTGGCTTTTAAAGACTAATTTGATTAATGAATAGACATTATAACATTTGTTTTAATGCACTTTTTCATAGGGAAATAATTATCTATTAAATTCATCTTTCAAAGTAGACTTTTGTTTTGTGGAAGATTTTCACAACAATTTCTCAGAATGATGTACATAGATGACTTGGAAAGATTGACAAAATAACTGGTTGAATAAATTCAACATAACTCCTGCAACTTTCCACAGAAACTTCTAAGAACTAGGAAGTGCCTTAACCACATTATGATAGTAAAAGTTCTCAACTACAGAGTATCACAAATGAATGATAATTCACACATTTACTGTAGCCTGCTGCTTGAAAAAAAAGTGAAGTTACTTTCATACTCTTGATAATTAGCTCTCGTTGTCAAAGCTTCAGCTACAATTTGATTAAAAAAATCTAAATGTCAAGAACCATACGGTCTGATAAATATGGATGACATTTAAAAAGCAAAGTAGGTAGTACCTACAGAAGAAGGGGGTGTCGTATGCTGCATTTATTAATAAGACACATACCTCATTCACATGATTTGTTCTTCTACATGAATACCTTCTGTTTATAAAGAATGGTTATATCCTTTCTAAGTAGGTGGGTGACTGAAATACTAAGAAGCATAAAGTGATATGTTAGAACTATAAAAAGACTATTCAAAAGAAAAATTAAAGTATGTGTAAGAAATCTTGTTTATTGTTTGAAGTCAGATGCAGAGAGCTCTCCAAACTATGAATTGTTTTCCTAAATTACTTTTATTTACCAATTGAATTCTTCATCAAGAAGAAATAAACATCAAGGCATATTCATTAGTGATCACACTACACAATTCAGATCTGCCATTTGGTTAAGTAACCACTTCATACCAATTAAAGACTTACTAACAGTTGGGTGATGTATTGCTATATTAAGTGATAAATAGCAGGTGAAGCTCCTCTGTAAAACAATTTGGGAGAAGCAGCCAGTTGCACATTTTTAAAATAATCCTCAAAGATGTTCACCAACTCTACTTTGCATTCTGTGTTGATCTATGGTATCTGATGTTAGATTCTCTATCAATCTTACTACCTCTTGTTAAAAAGTTATCATGGAAAACTACCAGTGGTACAAATTGAATAGAAATAATTCAGTTAGCCACAGAAAAAACAAAATTTTTCAAAGCTTTAGATTAACATAGTACAGGAACACACACATTTAATTAAAATAGATCCATAGCTATGAGCCAGTAATATTTTACCTTTTCTTATTTGATTGGATTTCAGATGTTTCTTTTAATAAGATATTATCATTCAATAAAAAGCAATACCAAGTTAGATGCAAACTTACTAACTTTTCTTGTAGGGGCTTTTATTAAACACCTGTTTCTAATTAACTTGGCTTGCCAACAAGGTGCTTTATTAACTCCTTTTTTAAAAAAAAAATAATCACCTATAGGTCTTGATCGATAAACTATGATTTCATATATGCATGTATCATAGCCCTATCATTTGTTTCTCACTAATATTGTAATAGTTTCATTGAAGTATATTTGATATACAAAAAACTACAGCTATTTCAAGTATACAGTTGGGTAAGTTATAACATTCATATGCACCCATAAAACTAACACCACGATCGATAAAATGAACATAATGCAAACTTGATATGGTAATTTTGTGCATCAACTTGGAGGATGGTGTTTTTGGGTGAAGTTAGCATCTGAATTGGTGAATTTTGGGTAAAGCGGATCGATCTCTATAATGTAGATGGGACTCATCCAATCAAGTGAAAGCCCTAATAGAACAAATCAGCCTCCCAAGCAAAAAGGAATTTAATGGACTACATTAAGTTTCCATCTTTACCACTGGATCTTCTGGGTCTTGAGTCTGAGGGCCTAAAATTCACATTTTGTACTTTCCAGACTCTAAAATCACATGAAACTATTTTTTAATAAATCCCTTTATACACCCCCCCCCCCCCCCCCCACACACACACACCCCTTGTTGGTTCTCTCTGGAGAAACCTTAACACAGATTTTGGTAACAAAAAGTGGGATACTGCTGTAACAATACCCAAAAAAATGTCAAAGTGACTTTGGAGGTGCGTAATGGGTAGAAGTTGGAAGAATTTTGAGGTTTATGTTGAAAAACACCTAGATTCACTACAAGATATTATTGGTAGGAATATGGATATTAAGGGTGATGCTGGTGAGGTCTCAGATGGGAATGTGGAACAAGTTATTGGCAACTGGAGGGAAGCCAATCCTGTTATAAAGTGGCAAAAAACTTAGCTGGATTGTTCTCTAGTGTTCTGTGGAAAGTAGAAGTTAGAAGTAACATATCTGATATCCTCAACTAAATATCCAAAAAATTAAAAGTATACATATATATTTTTACAGTTTATTTTGAGAGAGAGGGAGGAAAGGAAAGAGGGGGAGGGAGAGAGAGAGAGAGAGAGAGAGAGAGAGAGAGAAGGGGAGGGAAGAGAGAGAGGGAGAAAGAGTCTCCAAAGCAGGCTCTGTGCTATCAGCGTGGAGCCTGATGTGGGGCTTGATCCCATGCACTGAACCGAGAGATCATAACCTGAAGCCAAAATCAAGTCTGATGCTTAACTGACTGAATTACCAGGCACCCCAAGTTAAGGATATTTCTAAGCAAGGTGTTTAAGGTGTTGTCTGGTTTCTCCTTAATACATAAAATGTGAGACAGAAATTTAAGGAACTCTTTAAGTAAAAATAAACCAGAACTTGAAGACTGGAAAAATTCCCAGGTGAAAGTAGGTTCTGGAGAGAAAGGCAAGGATATGGTTGGAAAATCATTTCATGAAGAGATCGTGAATATGGCTTATGGACCATCTCAGCAGAAAATAGGTATAGAGACGGCATTATACCAGTGGGAACACTGAAAACTGGGATTGAAGTGAACAGAGATGGGCAAAATGGAAAGCTATTTGACATTTTGGATTCTACAGGATAGGGCAGTAAATATTTGGCTGTGAAAGTGTATTCTCCTTCAAGAAAAGGAAAGAATGACCTTGAAGGAGACTCAGCAATCAGCAGGTCTGCCACTCCTACCCAACATCTAGAATGTACAGGCCTGGAGTTGGAGAAGGGCAAGGCCGTTACCTGCTCTATGGCTGAACCTGTCTCCCTCTTGCTTTCAGCAAGCCAAGCTGCCACTTTCCAGTGCCTCAGGGATAAAGCTGCTGCCCAGAGTTGTGGGGGTGGGACTTCTGCCTAGGGCCATGTCCCTTGATGCTGCCTCCCCACCAGGCCCAGAAAACAGAGCAATTAACCAGAGGATTATTCTTGATCCTTAAAACTCTAATGGAATTTGCCTCGTTAGGCTTTGACTTGCTTGGGATTTGTCTCCCTTTCTTTTCAGTTTCTCTCTTTTGGAATGGAAGGCCTGCCCCATCCCAGTCCCACCATTGTATTTTGGAAGCGCATAAATCATTTAGTTTTGCAGGTACACAGCTAGAGAGAAATTATGCCTCAGGATCAAATAGTCTCACTTACTTGATTTAGATATTTAGACTTTAGACTTACAGTTGATGCTGGAATGGAAGGAGTTAATCATCTGGGGACTGTTGGAAGAGGGTGAGTGTATTTTGCAGGAGAGAAAGACAGAAGTTGGGTGATGCAGAGGGTGGAATGTTACAGGCTGAATTGTGTGTCCCAAAAATTCATGTTGAAGACCTAATACCCAAGGTGACTGTTTGGAGTTAGAGCTTTTAAGAAGGGAGTTAAAGTTAAATGAAGTCATAAAGGTGAGGCTCTAATTCAGAATGACTGAGATACCTGGAATGCATAGAGGCACAGAGAAAGACCTTACAAGTACAAAATGAAGGCAGCCACCTGCAAGTCAATGATTTGCTTCATTTCACTATAAATTAGTTAGTATTTTATACCATCTTTTATATATGAAATAATGTAGACTTCACTTTTGAGTTCTTCCATTCAACTCTGGATTCATTCATGTTCTAGTTATGGCTCAATAGTTCATTCCTTTTAATTGTTAAGTATCATTTTATTGTACCTACATACCACAGCTTGTCACTCACTTTATGATAATTATTGGAGTCATTTCCAGCTTTTGACTCTTTCAGATAAAGCCATTGTGAATATTTGTCTACAATCATTTTAGGATATATGCTTTCACTTGTCTTGAGTCAACACCTAGACAGGAAAGAGCTAGATTCTATAACAGAAGTATGCTTAAATTTTAAGAAACTATACAACCAGTTTCCAAAATGGTTGAAATTTAAAGAGCAATACTATTTACAATAGCATCAGAACATGAATACCTAAGAATGAACCTGACAAAAAATGTGAGATATCTGAAAACTTTAAGACTGCTGAGAGAAATTAAAGATCTAGATAGACAGATATGCCTCCTAAGTGGGTGAGAAGATTCAGATTTTTTAAGATGCTTGATACCCCCAGAATGACTTACAAATTTACCTCAATTCTGATAAAAATTGAAGAGATGATTTTGTATAGATTGGCAAACTAATTGTAAAGAATATACAGAAAGGCAAAGAATCTAGAATAGCAAGTAAGTTTGAAAGAATTCAAAGACTAACCCTCCCTAAAGTCTTTTTAAAGCTACAATAAACAAAACAGTGCAATAGGGGTATAAAGATAAACAGATCAATGGAAAAAAATGGGAAGTCAAATAGTCCCACACATATATGAACCACTAGTTGTCAACAAAGGTGCAAAAGCAATTCAGTGGAGAGAAGATAGTTGTTTCAACTCTCTGGATATCCATATGTGGAGGAATGAACTTCAACCCACAGCTTGCATCACATAATATGGTAACTCAAAACGGAACATAAACGTACATGTAAAACCCACAACTGTAAAATTTCTAGAAAATCCACTGGAACAAAACTCTGATAATAGGCTACTCAAACTGTTTTTTTCTGAAAATTTAAAACATAACGGGGCCTATTATATTTCCTCTCAATGTGGAGTAAATTTAGTGAAATTGAAATTTTATTGTCCTAAATATCTCTAAAATTAATTGTTCTAGAATTCAGAAGTTTCATTTCTCTGGCTATCAAAAAAGTTATTTTGCTTACATATCCACTGTTACCTTACAGTTACTATAAAAAAAACAATGGAACATATTTGCTTTATAGTTTACAACTATTATCTACTTATAACTATTACTATTATCTATTCAACTATTATATTATGAGCCCCATAGTGATTTTCTATAGAAAGTGCTACAATTTAACATATGAAGGTATTGATGGACAGTTATAGAATGATTTGCCCAATATCACTTGAAGCTGTGATTCAAACCAAATTCTAGTAACTCTGTGGATTCCAGGGCTTATAGTCCATCACTATACTACATGTGATATTTTTAACCTCCAATTCTTTGTAAGCAAAAGTCTAATAAAATGCTATGGTTACCTGTAATTTTTATTTAAAATTTTGAAAAAAAAATAAAATAGGTAGGCAACATAAATGCTTGGTGTGAATTCATTTCTGCCTAAAATAAAATTAAGTATATGGATGTTTCCTTTCCATACAAGCTCCAATGTTGAATAGATTTGGCTATGGATTCTTAGTTATCCTACTTGATATTGAGACATAACAAATTTAATGGCAAGTTCACAAGAATAATTTCCTACTAATATAACTGTGTGTATATGTTCCCTTTAAGGTTTATTTAAGATTAAAACTTACCATCCCATGAGAAAGTATCCTATTCCATCCCATTTCTCTCCACTGTACACTGATCATTAAAATTCACAGTTTCTGGGGCACCAGTTTGGCCCAGTCAGTTAAGCATCTGACTTATGTTCAGGTCATGATCTCATGGTTCATGAGTTCAGACCCCTTGTTGAGCTCGGTACTGACAGCTCAGAGCCTGGAGTGTGCTTCAAATTCTGTACACTGATCATTAAAATTCACAGTTTCTGGGGCACCAGTTTGGCCCAGTCAGTTAAGCATCTGACTTATGTTCAGGTCATGATCTCATGGTTCATGAGTTCAGACCCCTTGTTGGGCTCAGTACTGACAGCTCAGAGCTTGGAGTATGCTTCATATTCTGTGCCCCCCTTTCTTTCTGCCCTCCCCTCCCTGAGGCTCTGTCTCTTTCTCAAAAATAATCATTTAAAAATTAATTTTCTATTTGATAAATAAGCTGTGGATTTTAAGGAAAGTAGAATATTTAAATCTAATCAATTATTGCTCATCTTGTACCCAGTGCTGTAATAGCTCCATAGACGATGATATGAGGAGGGCTAGCAATTATCAAAGGGAAGATCCCTTACTCAGAATATAATTACAATATGTAGGAGTAAGAAGAATATATAAAAGAAAAAAATCAAGGCAGAATATATTACAATAATATAGCAAATAGATGCCAAGGTAGTTCAGAGATGAGAGAGTTACTATAAGAGAGCAAGGTCTAGGAATTCTTTGTGAACAAGTGGGATTTCACCCAGGTTATAAAGCTTTAATTTTAGGGGCGGTTCATGGAGGCTGAGCCTACTAACAATGATTTTTAATATTAGGGGGATTGATGGGGCACCTGGGTGGCTCTGTCAATTAAGCGTCCAACTTTGGCTCAGGTCATGCTCTTAACTGTTCCTGAGTTGGAGCCCCACGTTGGGACTCTGTGCTGACTGCTCAGAGCCTGGATCCTGCTTTGGATTCTGTGTCTCCCTCTCTCTCTGTTCCTTCCCCACTCACACTCTGTCTCTCCCTCTCTCTCTCAAAAATAAATAAACATTAGAAAAAAATTTTAAAACAAGTTATGGTGCCTGAGTGGCTCAGTCAGTTAAGGGTCTGACTCTTGATCTTCGCAGAGGTCATGATCTCATAGTTCAGAAGTTAAATCCTTGCATCGGGCTCTGCACTGACAGTGTAGACCCTGCTTGGGATTCCCTCTCTGTCTGCCTGTCCCCAACTCTTATTTTCTCTCTCTCAAAAATAAATATACGTTAAAAAATTATTATATCCTGGGCACCTGGGTGTCTCAGTCTGTTAAGCGTCTGGCTCTTGATTTCTGCTCAGGTCATGATCTCATGGTTAGTGAGACCAAACCCCATGTTGACTTCTGTGCTCACAGAATGGAGCCTGCTTAGGATTCTCTCTCCACCCTCCCTCCCTCCCCCTCCCCATCTCCTGCCCCTATGTGTGGGATCATTATGGGTTCAAGCCCCACATCGGGCTCTGTACTGACAGCGTGAAGCCTGCTTCTGATTTTCTCTCTCCCTCCTACTCCTTGCCATCCCCCACTAGTGCTTTCTGTCTTTCAAGAATAAAGTAAAAAAAAAATTATATCCATTTTAACTAGCTAATCTGTTGGTAACAAGCTGCATGTAAATTCAAAGATAGAAAGAAGGCAAAAGGATTGCAGAAATAAGGAAAAAATGGTGATTATTATTTGTCAAAGAGTCAGTACTATTACCCTCTCTTCCTTGTTGTTATAGTTAAACAAAAATAGTTCTTAAGATCCATGTGAAAAGGAGAGAACAGGGCATTTCAGGGAAAGGGAAGTCTGCAAGACGTTTTATCAATTCTTTATCACTCTCTAGGCTCTCATCTTCTCCTGCCTGGCTTATTGCAATAGCCATCTCAATGGCCTTCTTGTTGTAAACTCTCCTGGCTTCCAATCCATTCTATTCACAGCCACTGTGTTAATCTCCCCCAAACACTCATTTGTTGATGCCAATCTTTTGATCAAATGACCTAAGGCAGCAATTTTAGGGAATGTTACTATAGTTTGGGCAGTATTAAAAGTTGTTCCTCAAGAAGTTTTTGTAGTCAAATGTATTTAGAAAATGTAGTTTTAAAAAGCTCTACATGTTTGTATGGAACTTAAGATTCTAATGTGCTAATATATGAAATGAACCTTTAAAGTGGGATTATGATGGAATGTAATATGCTTGATTCTGGAACATCCATCTGAGAATAGTTGACATAAAATAGAGTGTGGTGACTATTTCACATGTATACATATATCAAATCCTCAGGTTGTACACCTTAAATATATACAACCTTAAATTGTCAAGTATACTTTAAAGCAGAGGAAAAAATGCATAAGGAATCCACAAAGAAAGCAAAGTTGGAGAGTATAAGGTCAATGTTAAAAAAAAAAAAAAAAGACTCCTCCTGTGTACTATTAACTGATAATTGAAATTTCATAATGAATAGAATTGAAATTTAACTGATAGCTTTAAAATAGGAATTTTGATAAAATATTTCCAATTCTTGCACAGGGAAAACACAAAACATTGCCAAGAGAAATTGAAAAGGATATGTATATTACAAAAAGGAGATATTCTATGATCATAGATTCAAAGTCTGATTGGTGTTAAGAGGTGGATTCTCCACAATTTGATACATAATTCAACACAATCACAATCAAAATCCCAGAAGGCTTTTATTTTTTTGGGGGGGGGTTAGAAATTGCCCAGATGATTCTAAAATTTAAATTAAAATGTTCATGTCCTACAACATACAAACTATTTGGAAAAGAAGAAAGTTGGGGGAGTGATAGTACTAGATTTCAAGACTTATCATTAAACCACAATAATCTGAACAGTGTAATATGTTTGCAAAAAATATATATAAAATAATGAGAATGGAGAGTCTGGATAAAGATCTATATGTATCTTACCAAGTTGATTTTTGACAAAACTACAAAAGCTATTTTCAATGGGGAAGAATAATCTTTTCAAGAAATTGTGGACCAATTGGATATCCAGACACAAAATAATAAATCTGGGCCCTTACTTTACACCATATGCAATAATATACTTGAAAAAGACAATCTAAGGTCTAATACTAATACTATAAACATACTATTAGAAAACATGGACAAAAAAATTTGTGATGATGGTAGGAAAGTTTTCTTAGAAAAAAAAAACTTTAAAATAGGAGCTACAAAACAACTGATAACTTTATCAAAATTGCATACATCTACTCTGATACCCACTTAGGGCAGTGAAAAGCCAAGCCACAGACGAGACGACAACAGTGGCAATTATTTAACTGATGAAGAACTTGAATCCAGAATATATAAAGAATTCCTACAGCTCGATAATAGAAAGACCCATGTACTACTGAAAAATTTAGACAAAATATTTCAACAAACATTTTACCAAGAAAAGATATACTAATGGAAAGTAAACATAAGAAAAGATTTTCAAGATCATTAGTCATCGGTGAAGTGCAAATTGAAACCACAGTGTGATACCATACAACACCCACTTGTATTGCTAAAATTAAGAAGACTGGCCATAGCAAGTGTTTTTGAGTATCAAGAGCAACTGGAACTCTCCGAGGCTGGTGGTGGGAACAGATTCTTACAACATTACACAGACAACTACCTTATGTTAAAACATTTCCACTCTAAAAAAATTGAAGCCTATATTCACACAAAGACTTATACACAAATGGTCACAGGAGATTTGTTGAGAATTCTTTATTAAAATCTAGAGCCTTTAACTAAAAGCTAGAAACAATCCAAATGACAACCAATAGGTGAATCAAATTGTGGTGTAAGCACACAATGGAATACTTTTCAGTCATTAAAAAGAACTGACTCCTAATAACATGAGTTTCTCAAAACTGATATGCTAAGTGAAAAAAGCCACATTCCCTTCTCTCACAAAAAACGTACATTATACAGTCATACACAGAATTGTATTATGTAGGATTCCATTTATGTAAAATCCTAGAAAATGCAGATTAACATAATGACAGAAGGCAGATCAGTGGTGATTTGGAGATGGGGGTAGTGGAAAATCTGGACTACAGAAGAGCACTGGAAAACTTTGGGAGTTATTGAACAGGTTATTTTAACTGTGGTAATGGTTTCAAAGGTATACACATATGTTAAAATTTGTCACATTTCAGTATGTACAGTTTATTAAAAAATCAATTATACTTCAACGAAGATATAAAAAAAAAAACTACATATGGGGAAAAATGATAGTATTTCTTAGCTTGGAATTTATTGCCCTCTGTAATCTGACCAGTCTCTGAAAGTACTTAAATGACATTGAACCCTACTTGCTGGTCTCTGACATCTAAAGGTGGCCTGGTTAAGTATTTCTTCCCCATTGAAACTTGATTATGTTCCCCACCCCCACCTCTGGAACTTGTGGTATTTTTTTTTTAATCCTCAAAATTTAGTTATTTCATCAAGGTGTGGTGTTAAATTTCCCTAGAACATGATCTGAACATGCAGTGGTTCACATGTTATTTCAGGAATTATTCTTTTATTAAATCTTTGAAAGTATTTTCTCTACTCTTATATGGATTCAACCTTCTTTGGCCTTCCATATCAACTATTTTATCATCTATACTGACCAAGACAACCTTAATATTTCCCTCCCCTTGACATAACTTCAGATAGGCCTCTTCCTGTGTCTGATCTCTCACCTGCCTTACAACGTTTAAATGGCCTAACCAGAGAGGTCTCTCCCCACTCTCTTCTTAGAGCATTAACATTAGAAATCTTTTCATTATAAATTTCTCAGTTTCTTTCAGATTTACCTGGTTTTATAACCTCCTACTGTTTTTTCTCAAAGACCTGGAAGTCATCCCTCATTGTCAGGGGAGAGAGTACCCCCATCTCCCAGCTTCTGTGAGAGGATAGGAGCCAACTTGCCTTGCTCCAAATTGTAAAACCATCTGTTGTCATGAAGATACAGCTATAAAGATACGGCTATGATCCCCATGCTTAGCACTTAAAAATTCTTTTATCAGCAGAATTGAATTCAGACTACATTCTGATCTTTCTCCCCTATTGCAAGGACTTTGAGTAAAATCCTTCTTACCTATTTTGCCTAGTACAATTAAAAAAATTTTAATGTTTATTTTTGAGAGAGAGAGAAAGAGAGAGAGAGAGAGAGAAATATGAGCCAGGGAGGGGCAGAGAGAGAGAGAGAGACAGAATCTGAAGCAGGCTCCAGCCTGTACAGTCAGTACAGAGCCCTATATGAGACTCAAACCCACCAATCTTGAGATCTTGACCTGAGCCAAAGTCAGATGCTTTAATCGACTGAGCCACCCAGGGGCACCTGTCTAGTACAATTTTTGCACTGATTGTATTTTTAATTTCTTTTCCCTTGTTTGCAGTATATACTTATACGCAAGCCTGTCAGGCATGCTAAAGAATGAACACTAATAATTTTGTTCTTTTTCAATGTTTATCTAATTCATTAGTTCACATAGCTTCTTTTCCAATTGATAAAAAAATATTTTAAGTAAACTCTACCCCCAACATGGGGCTCAAACTCATGACCCTAAGATCAAAAGTCACATAGTCTCCCACCTGAGCCAGCCAGGAGCCCTGTCCAATTGATAATTTGAGATTTTATGGCTTACCTTTGAACTCTTCAATTTACCTAAAAGGGCAAAGCAATTTTTTTTTAATTTATTTTTTTAATTATTATTTTTTAATGTTTTATTTATTTCTAGGAGAGAGAGAGAGAGAGAGAGAGAGAGAGCACGAGCAGGGGAGGGCCAGAGAGAGAGGGAGTCACAGACTCTGAAACAGGCTCCAGGCTCAGCTGGCAGTCAGCACAGAGCTGGACGCGGGGCTCGAACCCACGAACCGCGAGATCATGACCTAAGCGAAAGTCGGATGCTTAACCGACTAAGCCACCCAGGCGCCCCAAGGCAAAGCAATTCTTTCCTAAAATTCCAAAATCTGAGGTTACGTGTGCTTCATACATTTTAATTCTTTCATTTTGTTGTGAGAACTTTTGAACTGATTTAATGCTTCATTTATTTTTGTTTTTAACAAACAATCCCACGGAGGCCAATATTTGCACTTAAATAATGTGCAGAGATTTTCTTTGACTTTATAACCACTAATCATGGCATCACTTCAGTATCTTAAATGAGAGAGCTCGAGATTTTTTTTTTCTTTCATCTAATAGTATAGCTTTTTCAGCTATTAGGAAGAATGGGTACCCGAGGGGAAAAGACATGAGGCAGTCAAATTCTCTCCAACTTTTCCTACAGATTTATTGAATTCCATCTCCTATTTGCATATCTGGTCAATGATGCGAGGTCAGAAGGTGATCTCCATGTCTAGGTTTTCAGGAGTGAATACTACCTTGAAAAAAGTTTCTTCTAAGGTGAATCTCAATGGCTCAGAGGATTTTGCTATTGAACCTATTCACAGGATATCTTTGTAGACCCCAAATGTCCCCACACTACTGTTTCCTTGTTTTTCCTTTGACCCAGTAATAGCTACAACCTCTTCCCCTTCTTTTTAAATTAGTTACCATGGTTATTTTTTTGAGAGCAGAAGATCTCTTGCTCAGCGTCACCACCCTCCCAGTTCTTCAGAGTAAGAATTAATCCACAACCATTAACCCCCCCAAGCTAGAGAATTTAGTAGGACTCTGCACCTTCTAAATTCTTTATCATATTCAAGAGTATAGGATCTCTTTATTGAATTGTTGAGCACTTTACCTATAGACTGTGAATCAGCTAGCAAAAGCCTTTAGAATTTTAAGTATGGCCTTGCTGCCACCATTTTAGTATCTATATAGTTTACATACAGTTTAAGGTGGTTTCTCTTCTTTGAAAGGTATTAATGCTTTGCACACTTTGCCAACTTTCTTGGAAATCTTCCCAAATTAGCATTAAAATAACATTCAAATTTTCTCTGTGCCGCAAACAAAACATTTGATAATTCCGATGAGACATGATTAGCACCCATTTGCCTAATCTCTTTTAATAATTTGACAGGTAATAAGCTTCTAACTGGTCTCACTGCTTCAGCCCTTATTCTCCTCTTTAGTTTATTTTCAGCAGAGCAGCCAGAATTATCGTGTTAAAATTGAAATCAGATCATGTCGTTCTTCCACTCAAATTCCTCCAACACTTTCCATCTTATTCAGAATAAAATCTGAAGCTCTTATGAATTACAAGGACCTAAATGGTCAGGGCCCTTTTACATCTCTAACCTAATCTCTTACACTTTCTCCCTAAATCACACCAATCCCAATTGCTGTTTATTCATTTTTTGTACAGTCCAGCTCTGCTTTCCCAAACTGAGAGTTTCTGCATTGCCTCTTACCCCAGTTTGGCTCATTCAGATGGAGTCAGCTTCTCAGAAGACTTTAACCACCATATCCAAAATTGCAACACCCTCGCTATTTTAGCCTTCCTGCCTGCCTTTTATCTCTTACCACTTAATAATGTATTTACTTTTCTTATCTTTTCATTTAAAATATTTTAATATTTATTTTTGACCGAGAGAGACCAAGCATGAGTGGGGGAGGGGCAGAGAGAAAGGGAGACTCCGAATCCAAAGCAGGCTCCAGGCTCTGAGCTGTCAGCACAGGAACTGACTTGGGGCTGGAACTCACAAACCGCAAGATCATGACCGAAAGCCAAAGTTGGACACTTAACCAAGCCAGCGAGGTGCCCCTTTTTATCTGGATTATTATCCAGCTTCCCCATGGGACTTTAAGTTTCATGTGGACTAAGCTTTCTGTCTGCTTTGTATACTTCAGTATCCTCAGTGCCTAGAGCAAGGTGTATTTGTTACAGACAGAATGTGTGCCCCCCAGATTCACATGTGCAAGCCTATTCCCCCAAAATGATTTACTAAAAGGTAGAATCTTTGGGAAGTAATTAGGTTTAGATGAGGTCACAAGGGTGAATCTCCATGATGAGATTAATACCCTTTTAAGAAAGGAAGGTGTATCAGCTTCCTCTGTCTGCCATGGGAGAATACAGTGAGAAGGCAGCTTTCTCCAAGTGAGAAAGAGGGTTCTTACCACACTCAACCATGCAGGCACTCTGATCTCAGACTTCTAGCCTCTGGAATGGTGAGAAAATGTAGTTTAAGCCACCCCTGTGGCATTTTGTTTTAGTAGTGCAAGCCAATCGCATCACTGGTCAATAGTTGAACAAGTACATAAGTAAATCAAGGTCTGGAAAGGAAACACCCTCATAGCTTTGGTGTGGGGAATCTTCTCTCTAAGCAGGAAAACTTAGCTGCCACAGACCACTAATATGAACCACGTTATCCAATTTTGGGATATAAAAAAAAAAAAAAAAGACCTAGAACTATGGTTGACAGTGTTCAATTCACTCTTTTTTATTCCACAGACAGGCTATAGTGTATTGATTTCAAGTACAATTTGCAGAGCCAGAACGCTTGGGTTGAATCCTCAACTTGATGCACCTTATGCAGATTACTTAATCTCTGCGAATCATTTATAAAATGAGCCTAATAAGGGTGGTCTCAAAAAATTGTTAGGATTGCATAAGTTTATATATTAGAGCATTTAGGATTCTTGGCACATATTTAGTGTTCTATAAATATTAGATACTGTTGTTAATCAACTATTGTGAAATTGCTTAGCTTTATTCTAGGATTCACAGATAAGTAAAGATGTGCCGCTAAGCCAAATAGCTACCATTTTCATACTACCCCAGTTTTATATCCCCCTTTCAAACAAACCTGTACAGAATGTCAAAAATCCATTCTTTAAAGAGAAAGAGCAATGAATTTTAACCTTAGAAAATGAAAGATCAATTGTTCCTGATGTTTTTAAATCTCTCAAAGGTCACAAACTGCCTAATGATGAAACCATAATCTGAGAACTTTTGGATAACACTTCTTTGAGTAAAGAAAGTATGCCTACTTCTATTCTTTATAAAGAACATTGTCTACAATCACACAGTCATCAAATATTAAAACTATGGGAGGTATAAAAGTTCGTTTAGGTCACACTCCTCATTTTCGTGATAAGCAAACTGAAGTTCTAGGAGAGTTTTCATAATGGGTGTTCAATATGTAATATAACTCTTAAGGTTTGATTTATATCCTATTATATTAAGGAGAAATAACTTGTAGTGTGAGTAGACTTTCTATTTGCTTAAACCAAAACTTGAATTGTTTCAGCATAAGAATACTGTTAAAAATTCAACACATATAATGATACTCCAATGACAGAACACTCAAACATCTGTGAAGATGTCAAGCAAATAAGTATATATTGAATGCGTATGTTTTATATAAAACTGCACATGCCTACACATAAACATGGTTATATCTAACATATCACAAACACAGGCATCACTTTTACAAGTCAACTGTTAGATGCAGATCATCCAAAATAAAATCAAAAGCAGATATTTTGTCTGAAATGAAATAAACAGTAGCATATGATTTTTATATTCCGAGTATTTGGTAAATCAAAAATTTTAGGCTGCTATACCCTCATGCAATTGCAGGCAATTTAACATTATGATTTTTTGTTTTTTAACTAACCAAAAGGAATCATTTAAAGAAATAATAAAGGGAAGAGAAGGTATTTTATAAAGCCCCTCCCCCCCCTTTTTTTGCACTAATCATGCATTACTCACCCTATGGGCATACTATTCCAAACCAAGGACAGTGGATCTTGGGGAAAAAAAGAAGTCATCCTGCCCTTCACCTATACAACAACTTTAATTGTCTGTAAATTTTATGCTGCTTATTTCTTCCACTTGCTTTCTTCCTTTGCTCATGATTTTCTCGCTGTTTGCCAAGACTTGATATATATATATATATATATATATATATATAGCATGGCAGTGCCTTTAGCCAATATACTACTCAAGGGGACTTTCATTTCCTCTTGGGGATATTTTGCAAAATACTTTACATGGGAAAGCTTATTTCCTTTTATCAGGATGTCTGAATACTATACAGTAAACAGCACTGATTTATTTTTCAATGGCATTACTTAAACATTTCTAATCCTTTAAAGGATCTTGGGAAAATAAGGCTGATTTCCAGCCCAGAGATTTACTTATTTATTTTCTAATTAGTAGATATCATAACTAGCTATAATACCCAAGTTGATATTCAGTTGTAACTCCTCCAAAAAACTATCACATATCAAATGTCTATTAAATATTGATGAGGCTAAAGCCAATTGGTTAGATTTTTAAAAAATTTAGTCCTATTTGATATCAAGTAGATATTAGTATATTTTTATTTGCAGTAATAGCACTTATGCATGATCCTTGATTGAATCCCAGTTCCCAAGCATCAACTTCTACCTAGATTAGCTGAGTGCTTTGGGTCTACTGAGCCATTAGCTTTTATTGAAGGATAGATGAATATCAGCCCCTACAGAATAGTGAATTAGTTCTTGCCTTGTAGCAAAGCTTTTTCCTGGTTTCTCTCCATAATGGGACTCCTTTAACCATGTCTTTTTCGAATGCAGCCAGAGAGTCAAGTAGCAGTCAGAAAAAGAAAATGAGATCTATTGAAATAAAATCATCAAGTGGGTATGGCTTTAGCTTCTCACAGTAGTGTGATCTGACACGATTAATCTCTAATAATAAAAGGTGGCCCTATGGGGGTCTGTGGCAATTTGATATTGAAGTATACATGTTCTAGAATTGAAGTAATAGCTGTCATTCATGAAAAGATTTTTAAAAATTACCTAAAAGGATGTACTATCTGATAAATGAATTTTATGATGGAATAAAATGTTTCCTCATTCTCCAACCTTCTTCTTTTAAGATATTTTACTTTTACACACTTTCTAGCACATTTTATTCTTTCATACAAATTTTTTAAAGCTCAGATAAAAAGTCAAAGAAATACACTGCATCACCACACCTTGGAATTCAACATATTAGCAACTCTTATAGATAAAATAATTAAAACGATTAGCTGGGTTTTTCTTTCTCAGAAAAACTAAAGGTCTTGGATTTACCATTTTAAGGTAATTTTTTCTTAGATCTTTCAGAATTAGTGTAGAAACATTTTACAAAGGAGTAATTTAGGAAAATGGGGAAAGATACTAAGAATATGAATGTCCTTAAACTGGGTATCAGCAGAACCTCAGTCTGTTCTGAGTATCTACTCTTAAACAAAAACAAAAAAGACAGTAAATAGACTTCCATACCAAGTATGATATAGAGGATTTGACAGACCTTTTTCCCCATGGTAAAAAATGAGAAACAAGAATAAAGACAAAATGTAAATCATATCTCTCTGTGGGATTAGAAAAAGCAGCATTTGCAAGGAAATCTTGATATACTTAATTGAAGGGAGAAATCAGCCTTCATAGTTGAACAGAGAGCAAAGTGCAGCTTCCATATGGTTCATAGAGAAAATGTACAGACCTGGAGGTTCTAAAATATTTCATCAAAGTTTCCACCTTGAGAAACTTTAAAAATGACCAAATTAAGCCCAAAGAAAGAAAGAAAGAGAAATAAGATTAAGAGTAGAAAATCATGAGATAGAAAATAGAGGAAGAAGTTCATGAAAGCAAACCTTGGATTTTGGAAAAGAGAAACGAAATTGATGGAGTTGCAACTGCAATGAACAAGAACAAAATAAAATATCAATTGCCAGTATGAGGAATAAAAAGGAATTATTACTATAGATTCTATAAGCATCCAAAGAATAAATATCATGAGTGATTATATGCCTATCAGAGTGACTACTCAGATGCAATGGGGAAGTTCCTTAAAAGACACAGGTTCCCAAAATGAAACCAATAACAAAGATCTTGAACAGCATTATTCTTAGTAACTTGAATTCAAAGTTTAAACCTTTTCCACAAATAAAACATTAGGCCCAAAATGACTTCACTAGGAAACATTAAAAAATTGTATTATCACTTCAGTATGTGCAAAAGCAGTATTTGATCAAATTCCATGCCTGCTCATGGTAAAAATTCTCAGCAAAATAGTAATAAAAGGGAAATTCTTCAGTCTGATAAAGGTTACTTATGAGTCAGCATGCTATTAATTACTTTACTTTCTAAGGGAACCATGCAAGCTTGTCTTTCCTCACCACTTTAAACAATATTGTAACGAAATTTCCATCCAGGGTGGTAAGTTAAGTAAAAAAAATAATAAGGTTTGAAAAGAAAAAAATGTATTTTTTCATTGACAACATAATTTTTTTCATTACAAATTCACACAAATCTCCCAAAAAAGAAATGCTGCATCAAGCAGATTATCCAGGTTGTAGTTCCCAAGGATAATATAGGTATTAATTGCAGATTTATAAATGAGGAACAGTTGGATAATCCAATTTAGAAACCAAAACCATTCATAATGTCATCCAAAAAGGGGTATTTTAGTAAAATATATTTCAGACCTCTAAATACTTAGAAATGTCCATCAATAGGTAAATTTTAAATAAATTTTGTTAATTTATATGCATCCACTGATAAGTTATCAACAAATAACTTACTCTTGATTCTTTCAATGTCATGGGTGCATCTTTAAAGTGATTTTACTCTTTAAAATGACAAAGAAACCAAACACAAAAATGTATGCATTGCATGATTATACTTCTATGAAATTCAAGAATGAGCAAATCCATTTATGCTGTTAGAAATAACCAAAGTTGGCTTTTGGGTAGGTGGTTGCCTGAAAAGGAACATATCTCAAATGGAGTGGTATTTATACTGGTGTATATATTTGTCAGAAACACATCACATTGTCCATTTAATAACTATTTGTTATCTATGAATTCCATCTCAATAGAAAGTGTTTAAAAATTCTGGTTAATATTTGCCTTTCCTCTTCTCATCTACCACACTTATTTCTATCATAAAGTAGGAATGGAGGAAGTCATTTCAGGGTCAAAGTACTTACTCATCACGTCTTGCCCCACTGTGTTTTCTTATTCTCTAAATGATAGTTTAATTAGTGCCTAATATATACTGGGCATTATATTAAGCACTAGGTATATGTAAACCATAACATAGGATTCCTATATCCTGAGTGTTTAAGGTCTGAAAAGATCGTTAATTAACTCAGGTACCCTCTACTCCATACAGTTTGAACTAGTTTATAGATTCCAATTAACGTTTTTTAAACAACAGGTCACCAAACCTTCTGGATCCACAGCAAATAGCTCCAAAATGGTGGATAGCTGGTTCTACTTCATTCCGTTGTGTCTGGAGATAATTTGGTGCAAATAGGAGTATTTCAAGTATAATTCTTTGAAAAGAAACAATTCTGGATGATCTTATTGTGTCTGTCACCAATTGTCCTCTGACCTCAGAGTGATAAACGCAGAGTGATACTGCATGCACACTCCAGTGGAAAAAACTAAGAGGCAAAGGCAGAGTGCCAAGTGCCCATGGATTAGCCTATTTATTGTTTAATGTATTTCTAAAAGTTGCGGGAAGCCATTACAACTCTGTGTGTACAATGAGGGAGGGTAGGGGCATTACAGTTTTTAAGTAGAAAAAAGGTTCTTTAAGATTGAACTTGTCTTTGATTTTTCTTTTTTAATGAACTATTTGTAAAAAAAAAAAAATTTTCTTTTTTTTTTTTTTACAATTAGTTCATTGTCAAGTTGGTTTCCCATGTAACACCTAGTGCCCATCCCCACAAGTGACCTCCTCCACGCCCATCACCCCCCTCCCTCCCCACACCCATCAGTCCTCAGTTTGTTCTCAGCATTCAAGAGTCTCTCATGGTTTGCATCTCTCCCTCTCCCCCACTATTTCCCCCCTTCTTCTCCCCCATGGTCCTCCGTTAAGTTCCTCCTAATCCTCTTAAAGGACCTTTTAAAGAGAAGGACTATGATCACAATGTGAGTAAAGACTGGGGATGAGATATTCACCATAGAATACTTTAAGCCTGTTATACTCAATCAAGAAATAAGGGACTAAATTAAAACAGGGGAGGAAGGGTGCCTGGGTGGTTCAGTTGGTTAAGCCTCTAACTCTTGGTTTTGGCTCAGGTCATGATGATCTCATGGTTCATGGTTGGAGCCTCATGTCAGTCCCTGTGTTCACACTGTGGAGGCTGCTTGGGATATTCTCTCCCTCTCTCCCTCTCTCTCTTCCCCCGCTCCCTCAGGCTGTCTTTCTTAAAATAAACTCAAATAAAACAATAAAACAGGGGAATGGATTTGAGACATACTATTAAAGAAGAAGAATATGTAAGAAGTGATAATGGAAGCTACATACAAAGCAATTGTCTAAGATCTTTCTTAGGTTTTTGGCTTAAACAACAAGGTAGATTAGTAGTGCCATTTTCAAAGATAGAAGAAAACATTCTTTGCCTGGGATCTGTGGTAGGTTTAGTACTGTATGATCAAGATTCATATGATTGTGGGACATCACATGAAGGTTTCAGAAAGTAGCTAGTTAGTTGAAAGCACAGGAGATAAGGCTGAACAAGACAGTTGTGTGTTGGGAGGAACCCCCTTACAAGCACTGGTTGAAGCTATTAAGCTCATTCGAAAGAAATGCAGAGTACAAATAGCATTGAGGAAAACAAAGAACATGGAATAATTTGAATTTCAAATGGAATTAAGATATAAGCCTATAATAAGCATTCTAGACAGAATAGCCAATAAAGTAGGAGGAAAAGCAGAAATCTTACAGACACCAAGGGAGAAATCTGCAAAGAAAGTTAATGCTGCACATTGGCTGATTAGCTTTCCCAAGGGATAGTAAATTTTTTTAAATATTTATTTTTGAGAGAGAGAGAGAGAGAGAGAGAAGAGAAGAGGAGAGAGGGAGAGAGAGAGAGAGAGAGAGAGAGAGAGAGAGAGAGAGAGAGAGAGAATATATCTCAAGCAGGCTCCACACTGTTAGTACAGAGCCTAGCCCAATGCGGGGCTCGAACTCACAAACTGTAAGGTGATGACCTACACCAAAATGGAGATGGATTTTCAACCAATTGAGCCTCCTAGTACCCCTCCAAAGGTACATAAAGCCAGTGCCCACCATTCAACTAAGATCAACACTTAATGGATCACTTGGTAGCATAAGATATTTAATAGGCAGTAGAAATGAAGATATATGGAATTCCTACCATGGCTAAACCTATACCCCACGCAAGCCTCCTTCTTTCTCTTTTAATATAGAATTTGATTAAGAAGGAGTGTTTTCCTCCGTATACTCCCGTGACCCAACAATATTGGCAACTGCTACCGCCACCTAACAGAGGACTAGGAGATATTTATCAAACAGCCTAGATTATAAGTGGCAGAACCAGTATTCGAAATATATTTCACAATTCCAAGCCTATTTCTACTATTTTAGGATAACATTTCTCCTGCCTCTAGCACCAACTTTGTAAGAAGGGTAGATCAGTAAAAACAGTAAGTTTGGTAGAGGGAATTGCAACTATTTGGAGCCACAAATCATAAATTAAAACTTTAACATATATTCTTACTTTGTAATAATATTGATCCTTAAGAACTAATACCAAAATTGACAACAAACATTGTTTTTTCCTTAAAAACAAAAACAGTAACAAAAACAAAAATAGGGGCGCCTGGGTGGCTCAGTCGGTTGGGCGTCCGACTGCGGCTCAGGTCATGATCCCGCGATTCGTGGGTTCGAGCCCCGCATCGGGCTCTGTGCTGACAGCTAGCTCAGAGCCTGGAGCCTGCTTCAGATTCTGTGTCTCCCTCTCTCTCTGACCTTCCCTGCTCACACTGCCTCTCTCTCTCTCTCAGAAATAAATAAAACATTAAAAACAATTAAAAAAAACAAAAAAAATCTAAAATAACATGTAGAGAAGCATAAACAATAGTTAACAACTGAGTGTTTGCCATAACCAATTGGTTTTAAGCACTTTACATTAAGCAACTCCTTTAATTCTCCATTGATCCTTTAAGGTAGGCATTGTTACTACTATTTCATCTGCAGAGATGAGAAAACGAAAACCACAGAGAGAAAGTATTGTGCCTAAGCAAGTTTTCCTAACTGCGTCTGAGTGAAGGTATACAGTGAACCTGGGATTCAAGTCTAGGCACTCTAGATCCAATGCCTGTATTCTCAAGATTCGAGTCTTGCTGTACAATGATCATTCAGTATGACCTAAAAGAACTGGCAAGGTTCATGGACTTCAAACAGTACCTAAAGTTTGTCACTAAAGAATTGTCTTTTGGGGGATAAGCTTTGCTTATTCCAGATATCATCCACCAAAATCAACTTGAATTAGATTTAAAAAATAAGCAAGATAGAGGCAGCTGGTGATGAAGTGGGTGATGTATAGAATAAAGAGATGCAAGAGAGGGACTAAGTGAAGAGATAAACAGACATGTTTGCTCAGGGCCTTTCTAGTTTAAACAGTTTCTTAGAAACAGATTAGATGGGAGGGGCAGACCTCAGCACTAGAAATCAAGCCTCAATTTAGGCTGTTAATCTACCCAACAGAGCAAAGCTTCTTTATCTTTTTGTTCGTTCTGCTGTTTAAGTTTCCTAAGTGTGGGGGCATATTTATTCGCCTTAATATTCTGTTTGTGAGACTGGTTTTTGGTAAACCATGACTAATTACCTTTAGTCTCTAGGAAGCAGAATAGCAGAGTCCATAGCTCTGCAAATTTCAGCTGCAAAATAAAGGCAGCTTAAAGTTTGGCTGGTCATTTATAGTTAACTAAGATAGGAAATGGTTTAATTTTCTTTTTTTTTTTTTAACATTTTTTTTTAATGTTTTATTTATTTCTAGGAGAGAGAGACAGCGTGAGCTGGAGAGGGTCAGAGAGAGAAGGAGACACAGAATCTGAAACAAGCTCCAGGCTCTGAGCTGGCAGTCAGCACAGAGCCCGACGTGGGGCTCAAACCCACGAACCGCGAGATCATGACCTAAGCGAAAGTCGGACGCTTAACCGACTAAGCCACCCAGGCACCCCATGGAAATGGTTTAATTTTCTAGTGAGAAAAGAATGATCTGTCCCTTCGTGTTTATCTGCTAAAATAGAGCATGAACCATTCCTGTTACCAGTGTTCTGAAAAGGATTCAGCACTGTCCTTTTATTCCAGACATATTTTGGTCACTCTGGTTTTCCCTGGCACTCCTACTTGGAAAAAGCAAAGAAAAAAAAATCAAGGTCTGAAACTTTAATCTATTTAACACTTTGTAGCTCTAAGAAAATGTGGGATGTTTTTTATTCCTATTTTTAAATTTTGAGGGTTTGGTGTTTTTTGAAGAGCAGTAGGAAAATTGGCAAATATTGATTGAAAATAAAGACTTCTCTCCAGAACACTTGCTCTATAAGATATCTAGTATCATGGAAAGCCAAAAGGCAGATTTTCAGGAAGATAGGCAGTACTTTGGGGGGGGGGGTGTCTGTGAAGGGACATCTTAAATTTATCCTTGATTTGAAATTCTGTCATACAGTTTTGTAAAATCATTGTCTATTTCTCAAGAAGTGAAGATGAAATCAAAGAATATATTTGATATCATCATAAAGCAGTAAAAAAAATGACCATAGCCAAGTAACCAAAAAAGATATTCACTAATCAGAGCTATTTTCTCCCATAGCAAATTTACACTTCACAGTATCAGCTGTATTCATTTAATCTTCAAATCTCATGTCTTATTGACCTGCACCTTCTTCAGTTTTGACAACGTATGTTGCCACCTGGGCAACACAAATAACGGGAAGGGGAAGGCTCTTCCAGATGGTGGCAAAAGCAGTGAAGCCATTTACATTCAGACAAAGGTGCACACTAACTGTCCTGACATTTTTCCAACTTTCCCATTAAGTTAGATTCAGACTTTCTTGTTCCATGTAAGCTGTAATTACTGTTATTGTGATACGTTGTCCTTCTAAAAACAAAAAATAGAATGATGTGAAGAAACAAATTAACAAGTAACTTTTTTTAATAGTTCATTGTCAAGTTGGTTTCCATATAACCCCCAGTGCTCATCCCCACAAGTGCCCTCCTCCATGCTCATTACCCCCCTTCCCCTCCCCCCACCCCCATCAGTCCGTTTGTTCTCAGCATTCAAGAGTCTTTCATGGCTTGCCTCCCTCCCTCTCCCCCACTATCCCCCCCCTTCTCACCCACGGTCAAGCAACTTCTAACTTATGACTGGTGATGCCAATACTACAAATTGGAGGTCCGGACAGAAACCATGTCTTCTTTCTGCTTAAAATTCTCCAGTAGCTCCCTATTGTCTGCCTTAACATGGTATAAAGGCTTTTTATAATCTATCTGCAACCCACGCTTCCAGTCTCATCTCTTCCATTACCCCACACTGACCCTCTATTTCTAATAGAGAATACATCTGGCTCTTCCTTGAGTATATCATGAATTTTTATTGCCTTGCCTTTATGCACACCTTCTGCTAGATAAAGTCATGTTGGTGAAAGGGAATACTATCACCATGGTGATTATAAGAACATGGGCTCTGCCATCAGATTGCCAGGATTTAAATTTTGGCCATATCACATATTAGCTGTGTGATAAATTAGTAGTAATTTGGAGCTCAGTTTTCTTACTGATAAAATTAGGGAAATAATGAGGCTTCTTTCATAGGATTGAAAATTCTTATGGCCCTCTTAGAAGGGTACTTCTGTGTTTTTTTCTGAATTAAGCATTTGTTTTTCCATTACCATTCACTCCTCTTTAATTATTTTATCTATACCTTGTCAATTTGTATGTTATAGTTATCTGTGTCTTGATAACCTAAAGTGCCTACAAATAACAGATATACAATGACTGACCTAAATGTAATGTCAAATATCGCTGTAGTAACATGTTATTTAAGAAAACATAAAATGGGCCATATTGCTATGGTCCATTTGAAATATCAGGCATGTGCATGCCAAAAAGCACCATTAGGCAAAGTATCAAGTTATCTGATTTATCTCAGAGTGAAGAGATTATGTAGGTTTTTTTGTTCTCCGTAGTTTGCAAATCATATACTATTTTCATATTAACAATATTGTAAATTTTTAAATTTTATTGTTAGAATCTATTCGTGAGAAGAATACTAAGATATACCCTCTTAAATTCTGTTTTAAAAAATTTTTAACGTTTTTATTTATTATTGAGAGACAGAAAGAGACAGCATGAGCATTGGAGGCACAGACAGAGGGGGAGACACAGGATCTGAAGGAGGCTTCAGGCTCTGAGCTGTCATAAGAGAGCCTAACGTGGGGCTTGAATTCACAAACCACGAGATCATGACCTGAGACAAAGTAGGACGCTTAACTGACTGAGAGTGCCACTCAGGCGCCCCCCCCCCTTTTTTTTTTACTTATTTTTAAGAGTGTGAACATGGGGGAGGGACAGAGAGAGAGGGACAGAGAATCTGCAGCAGGCTCTTTGCTGACAGCAGTGAGCCCAATGTGGGGTTCAAACTCAGGAACCATGAGATCATGACCAGAGCTAAAGTCAGATGTTCAACTGACTGAGCCACCCAGGTGCCCCCACTCTCTTAAATTCTTAAGTGTACAATTCAGTACTGTCTGTAGGCAAGATATTGTACAGATCTCCATTTTTCATCTTTCTACACTGAAAATTTATGCTCATTGTTTAATAATTCCCTGATTACTCCAACCTCTAGGCTCCTGGCAATCACCATTCTGCTCTCCGGTTCTATGAGCTTGATAATTTTAGATACCACATATAAGTGGAATCAAGTATTTGTCTTTCTGTGACTGGTCTTTTCACTTAGCATAATGTCTTTGACGTCCACTTATACAGTTGCATATTGTAAATTTCATTGTTTTTAAAGGCCAAATAGTTTTCCACTCATCTGTCAATGGACATTTAGTTTGTTTCCTTATTTTGGCTATTATGAATAACGCTGCAATGAGCATGTGAGTGCTGGTATGTACAGAATGAGAGAAAATATTTGGAAAACATAAATCTGGTAACAGGTTCATCTTCAGATACATAAGAAAATGGCATGAGCATAGAAAATGTTTTAAAAGTCTGATCCATTGGAGCCAAAGCTAAAGCAGACTCAAGTAGAAGAGATAAAGAATTGGGTTTATAATCTGCTCAAACAGTCCTGATCAATGATGCCCATTTCATTGCAAAATATATTTTGAGGCAGGTATTTTTACTAGCAGGACACTACAGCTCATGAACCATGACTAGAATAAAACTTAGGTTCACAAATAGAACAGAGAATGGAGAAACCCCCTGGGCAAAGGAGGGAGAGTCAAGTATTTTCTGGATTTAAATGGAGAAGTTAGCAAAGATAATGTAGTGGGAGTTGTAGAAAACACTGGAATGAAACCCTCAGCTTGTGAGGAAGTGGGAGTAGAGGGATATCCATCTGCTTCTACTGACCAGACTTGTCTATATTAATGATTGCCGTTTTTCTCCCCCAACTCTTAAATTTTTGTTTCTATTTTTACTTTTTTTTTTTTTCCTTTATGGAAGGTCTTTGGTTTTCCTTTCCTTCTTCTGTAGATTTCTTATTCTGTTTAGTAGTTACTCTTTATTTATTTATTCTTTACTCACTTCAAATCTCTGAATTCCTCTTTTTTTTTTTTTCTAAATGTTATATTTATTTCTAGGAGAGAGAGACAGAGACAGCGTGAGCAGGGGAGGGTCAGAGAGAGAGGGAGTCCCAGACTGAAACAGGCTCCAGGCTCTGAGCTGGCAGTCAGCACAGAGCCCGACGCGGGGCCCGAACCCACGAACCGCGAGATCATGACCTAAGCGAAAGTTGGACGCTTAACTGACTAAGCCACCCAGGCGCCCCTCTGAATTCCTCTTTTTATCCTCGCTTAGCTGCAGATGAGAACTACCTCTCACAGTTATTAAACTTTACTAGATCTATGGCTCCACTTTTCCCTCTTCCTTTCTCATTACAGTGGAGAGAAATAAGCCCAACTCTTTTTGTGTTTGGAATCCCATCTGCTTTGTCTTCTCAAAAATTTCATCGTTTCACTTACCTCTTTCTTTTGAGATTTTCAAACCTAACCTTTCTACCATCTCCTTCCAATTTGTGTTTTAATGTGATCACATTTCACTTACATTTAAAAGCAAATAAACAGACAAAAAATCCCCTCATATCACTATGGTCTTTTATACTTAGTACTCTATTTTCTCATTACCAAACTTAGCAATACCGAAAGAGAGAGAGAGAGAGAGAGAGAAAACAGTTGTTTGCTCAGTGTCTCAGCATCTTCACATACTTTTCAGTAGGTACCAGTTCAGCTCCTCCTCTTTCCATTCCACTGGAACTCCTCTTACTTAATTCACCAATGAGCTCCATGTCACTGAATCTAATGGAGGTCTCCAAATTTCATGTTCATGACTCAGTTATATTTGATACAGCTGATTACTCCCTTTTACCAGAAATGCGTTCTACTCTTGACCTTCACGATACCACCTCTCCAAAGTTCATTCCCATATCTCTGTCATCTATTTATTGGTCTCATTATTGGCTTTTCCTTCTGAACTTTACCATTAAATGTTAGCAACTGCCAGGATCCACTTCTAGACTCTTCTCATTCTGTATCCTTTCATCTATGGAGTACTATGCACTTCTAGGACTTCAGTTATACTCTGAATGCTGTATTTCTAGAGGCTTCACATTGCTTCCGATTTCAAGATTCTCATACCCAACCATCTGTTTGACATTTAGATAGCTCATAGTCATCTCAGATTTAATATGTACAAAACCTCTACTCACTCTGTAAATGACACCATCTTCTACCAAAATCAAGCTAAAATCCTGGCAGACTCCCTCCCCCTTCCACTCATATCCATTTAGTCACCTAATATTTCTACCTTATACATTTCTCTCAAGTACATCCACATCATTCTATCTTCACTGCTAATAATATTTTAAAAGTTAACAACACATGTATTGTATTTCTATCAGAGGCTTCTAACTGGACTCCAGGATTTTCTTAACCTATTCTTTAAGTATTTCCAAATCCACATGACTTCATGAAACATCAAACCATATTATGTGCTAAATACTGGGCCAAACACCAGATACTCCAGTGAATTCAATTGTGAGCCTGGGCTCTGCTAGAGATTAATTTATAACCTTGCTAAAGACAATAGCAAGTAGAGAGAAAATAGACAGTTTGTCTAATGACTAATTTGACTTGTTCGAGGTCTCTCACGGTTTGGGACCAGAATAGCCAATGGCATATAGGCAATTTGAATTCTATCTTGTCTAAATGTCAAAAGTCAAATTTGTTCTCTTCCCCAGATAGACTAGCATAAAAGTAGATATTATCTTATTGAATCTTTATAAGAACACTGAAAAAAGGAACAATTACCACATCTCTTAAAGCTAAGAAATTAATGTGCCTAAAGAAAAGATTGGAAAATTAACCAATGCCTCATTAACATTGAGCTACAATGGTCTGCATTCAGAGCAAGAGCCTACAACTTTTTGTGTGGGTGGAAGTGGCATAGTTCACAGTGGAATTAGAGACTGCTTTATGTAATGGGTCATTTGTGTTGAGGATGGGCACTCATAATTCACGTGGTACTTTAAGACAGTTTAGTACAATCTTACAACTAATGATGTTATCTGGTCCAACACCCCACCTGGATAGTACAGAAGTTAAAGTTGAAAGGTTAGAGAATTTACTCACTTGTAATGACACAATAAGCTTCTGTGAGAGTTAGGACCTAGATCTGGCTCTCTCAGTCCAATGCCAATATCAATACATATTTCTCTTTTTCCTTTAGCCTTTTTTGCTTTATAAGAGGACTCTCCATATACTTTTTTTTTTTTTTGAATTTTTTTTTTATTTTTTTTTTTACAAATAGTTTATTCTCAAATTAGTTTCTACATAACACTCAGTGCTCATCCCCAAAGTGCCCTCCTCCATGCCCATCCCCCCTTCCCCCCCACATCCATCAGTCCTCAGTTTTTGTCAGCATTCAAGAGTCTCTCATGGTTTGCCTCTCTCCCTTTCCCCCACCATTTCCGCCCTTCTTCTTCCCCTTGTTCCTCCGTCAAGTTGCTCCTAATCCTCCTATACGTGCAAACATATGATATTTGGAGGACTCTCCATATACTTATTTTACATTGCCAACTTGTGGTGTAAGCTTTAAATATATTTAAAGCTTATGGATATTCCAACTTGAAGGATCTTGGAATTTAAATGTTTATATAGGAAGAAGACAGTAATTGACAATGTCTTCCCAGGGTGTCAGGAACACTCTAGTAATATTAATAAAAACAAAAGAGTCAGGAAGTGATTATGAAGGACAAGAATCTGGCTGGGGCTGCTTGTCTAACTAAATCAGGTTCAGGCTTAAGGCAAGCAAACAAACAAAAGGCCAGGCCCAGAAACAGAGTGCTAAGTGGGTTAGAGATTTGGACAGAAAATACAGTGCTCTGGCTAGCACCCTGCGAGAGAAGGATTAGGGCACACTGAAAAACGCCTCAGAGTTCCTGGGTGACTGGCTTGGTGGGCGTTCTCCCGTCGGACATATTTCATATTAAAGAAACCTTACCCCTTTTGTGTCAGATGGAAAATTTTCAGAGTTAGTTCATTAATAATTTCAGTAAACAAGCCCAGACAATGGATCTCTCAATTGTGATCATTACATTGTTAATGTTTTTAGAAGATGCAAGAGTCTGATTAGATGGCATTTATCCAACCTCTTCTCATCCGCCATTGTATCCCCTAGAGCACTTATGTTTTCATGGATCTGAAACCAGAGTTTAGCCTCATTTTAGGGCCCTTGACCCTGTGTGCCTCTGTAAGATCTCCTGTTTTCAACAGGGAAGGGAGTAGATTAAAGACATGCAGATGATTAAACTCAACAAAGAACAAAAGGGCCAATCAAGCTTATCTTTGATCTTAATCTTTTATTCCACCAGGTATTGCTGTTGTCTCCTGTTCTATGATTCTGTAGTTTGTATATTTTATATGTATAATTTATGTGGCCTGAGGTTAGGACTATATCGTTTCCATGTGTACAGGTGATTAGTCATGTTTGACAATCTTGATGAGGAAATAATGGAAATACATTATTGGGTACCAGACATTTAAAGCTTAAAGGCCTCAGGATTGATTGCTTTCTCAATGAGAATAGGCATGACAAATTGCTTATGTGATTTTAGTCACAGTAACACTTCAGAGGATCATATAGATAGACATGACCTTAAATGCTTGGATTTTCATGAATCTAATATAATGGGCATTTTCCTTTGTATGTGACTTATGTCTGTGTCAATAATGGTTACAGTGGAAGCCATGTCCAGTGGCCAGCCATTTAGTCATATGTTAACTTACCATTTGGGTGGAGCTTCTCCACAAATGGAAGAAAACCTAAAAGAAAGGCAGCTGACCTAAGCTGCAGAGTCAGGAAAGACTTCTAGAAGGAGGTAGCCCCTGAGATGTTTAGGTTTGGAAAAAACAAAAATTAAAAAAATATAAATGTGAACTTTTAGTGGAGTGAATTGACTATTGCATATTAATTGGAGGAAGGATTATAGTTCAGTTTTTGGTTTGTTAAATAATATTCCATTATTAAAGATAATTTGGCTTGTTCTTTTGATGGTATCAGGATTGAAATAGTGTTCGAATAAAATATGAATTAGGAACTTGATTTATAATGATTTAAAGAGATAGTAGAGGGGCACCTGGGTGGCTCAGTCGGTTAAGCGTCCGACTTTGGCTCAGGTCATGATCTCACAGTTTGTGGGTTCGAGTCCCATGTCAGGCTCTGTGCTGCTAGCTAAATCAGAATCTGGAGGCTGTTTCCGATTCTCTATCTTCCTCTCTCTCTGACCCTCCCCTGTTGGTGCTTTGTGTGTGTCTCTTTCTCAGAAATAAATAAAACATAAAAAAAATTTTTAAAAATGGAGATAGTAGAAATGGAAAATATTAGGTCCAAGTGGTCAGGATCTCCGAACATACTTTGAAATTAGCTTCTCTTATCAATGCTTTCTCCATGGGAGCTGACAGTTATAAAGTAACAGAATCAAATGTAAATGCATAGTGGTTGATGGGATAAACAGTTTTAGAATGGGTTAATGGTGTTACAGTACTTCAAATTAGGTACATGTTTTCCTATAAAACATGGAATTCTGCCCTCCCTTTAGAATAAATTGGCCAAAGATTATCTGGATTAGAGACTGCTAAACAAAAACTATCTACTACAGGTCATCAAGTATAAAATCATACCAGAAGTCTTTGGATTTATTAGGGAGATAGAGTGGAACAATGTACATACATTTTCTGAGTACCCATGTTAAACATCTTAAGTGAGAGGATAATAAGGATGAGAAAGATCATCCTTTTTTTTTCTTTAATTTTCTTTGTAAAAAAAGTAACATCACTAGTTTAAAATGAAATGTATAGGGCTACATAATTTGATGAGGTTTAAGAAGCTACTTAGCATATTGTAGACATTTATGATTGTGCATTTATCGGGTAGGTCATGGAAGGTGTTATACCCAGAGTGCTGATTGCAGATGATAATTGCATTAATCACTCTTACTATTACAAATATAATTCTCTGCTGCACTCGTTGAAATAAAAGGTCAGATATTTTCCATTATAAGAATCATCCATGCAAGAGACGGTGAGGAAAAAAAAAAAAAAAAGGAATACCCAATTAAGGAAATAAAGACAAACACAACGATTTTCTCCATCATATAAATATGTCCACAGTTAATTCTTGATGTTTCTGGTTTTCTATACACTGTTTTGTCTTTTCTTGACATTATGTGAAGAGTTATGTGCCTATTATATAAAGACTTTAGTATACCGTTTTTAATTTGTTACACCAACAAGTATTTTCTATATTATAGTATTCTCAATGGGTGTTAACAGCAATTTTTACAGTATATAAGACTGCATCCAGAGAATGTTTATCCATTTGGTATTGTTAAATGTTTACATGGCCTATCTTTAATTTCTGTAAATAAAGCAGAAAAACCATTTGCCTAATACTTTTCCTATACTTAATGTATTTTGGCTTAGCCCAACTGTGTAAGAATAAGTTACTGGGTCAAAAGAATTGCTTTCCAAAATATTTGCACATAAATTTGGATCAGTAAAATAGAAGACCACAATTTTTTTCTACCTATTTGAGAGCTGTTGAATTTTGTTTATGCTGTTTTTCTATTGAATGTCTTAGGTAAATAAGCATTGCATAAAAATAGTTTTAAGTACCACGTATAGAATCTTCCTTGACAAAAATGCAAAAGATAGCTGATGAATGACATAGATGTTGTGTTAAATTGTTTCCTATGTTTTTATGTTAAGAAAAAGGGCAGAGCCAATGACCAGAGTTCTGATTTTTTTTAGTGCTTGCCGAGGATTATTTCTGTTTCTCAAGAAACAGCCTGACTATACTGACTACATAGTTGTGTTCTTCAAAAATTCATTTTCAGTATAATTCCAGCACACATCATATGAGATACTCACATTTAGAAAGAAGTGGAATCTTGTTAAGGACAAGTAAAAAGCCACGACACAAATCTAATACTGTTCACAGCTCATGGTGTACAGTAAGTATATCTTCTAAACCAAAACCTGGCATCTGATCTGGGAAATGCATGTGGGAACAATATGGCAAATATTTAAAACCAGAGCAGTTTCAGAGAATTTGGATGATCTTCATACTGTATTATGTTAATGACTGTTAGATAAGGTATAGAGAGATGGAGAGCAGAAAGGGCACCACTTTGGCTTAAGAAAATCTGAGTGCAAAACAGAAGTCTGATTGTATCACTAGAGCTTGGCTAAAATACAAAACACTCAGTTTCAAGTCCTTTAAAACAAAATAGAGATATTTTTTACATCCAGATTAGTTTGATGATCAGCAGAGATCTTTATAAAAGGCTGGCATGTAAATGATGTTCAATAAGTGGTTACTTTTATTATTTTGATTGTTGTTTTTCTTGCTCCCACCGATGTTTTTTTTTTTTTTTTTATTGGGATAACCACACAATATGGCATGGATGACTAGGTACTAACTACGGTATAGCTGGTTTTTGAATGGTAGCTGCCCAGCTCAGAAGTAGGTTTCCCAGCCATCATTTCCATGCAAATCCCTTGCATCTAGGTGGGGCTGGTCATGTGATGCTTTCAGACCTGTCCCATTGAAACATTTTGGATACCTACCAATTTTGATCTCTAGGTTTCCGTGTTGATTCCCAGGGTAACCACATGTGGATAGCAAAGTCTCCTGGATCTCAGAATGCTTGTGTAAAGTAGTATTCCCTCCTTTTCTGCTATCACTTGACTTCTACTTGCGTGAGAAACCATGTTGTTGTGTTAAACCTAAGACTCCAGGATTTCTCTGTTACACTTCTAAGTGTTTCCTTGTCCTTAGAGAAATTGCTGTTAGTGGTGTGGTGTCAAGACTAAACAGAACTATGTAATATTGGCTCAATAATTGGATAATGGGTAACAAGGAAATGGATATTGGTGTCTGAAAAGCTGATTCATGTTATATAATGACAAAACATTGGGTTACATTGTCACACAATAATTTGGAAGGCAGGGCAGAATACCCCAGGCCTTTGTCTCTTAGGAATGAGGACAGAAATAGTGTGTTAGGAGTTGCTATAGGCTGCATTTAGCAAGCATTAGATGAAAGACAGATCAAGAATTGGCCCCAATTGCAAATTTCCTAAAATTGCAGGGGGCTGAAGTGGGGGATTTTCTATTCAATCAGAAATCCAGCTGAAAGCAGTTTGCCATCTTCTATAGATTGTCCAGGGAAAATATAACTATGACAATTTGTTAAAGAAAGAAATTAAAGATCACATGTGTGAGATAGGTTGTTCATCTTCTTTTAAGGGACAGGACAAGGAGTAGAATATGTCACTACTATCTACATTCCATTGGTTGGAGCTCAATAAAACGTCCCTTGATTCCATAGTGTTATAAAACTCTTGCCTGGACAGTTTCTTCACAGCAATAGCTTAACTCCAAGGAAGTAGAGTCAACATTTTTGTTTGACAATAGCTAATTCCAGCACAACTATTAGGTTAGACCTCTAATATTTTAAAATTTATCTGTTAGAAGAGAGTACTTACTTCAAACAATATACAGATTATATGGAGGTTTTGTTTTGTTTTGTTTTGTTTTGTTTTTTTTTACACGGAGGATTTTTAATCACCAAGTCCATGATTCCCTCATGGAAGGGAGTAATTACAAAGGCAACTGGTCTATCCTAGCACTCCATTACCAGTGCTGAAGGGAAGGTGCTGGTTTTCAGGGTTGATGAGGGCTGATTTCTCTATCTTAAAGGCAATTCAAGTACCTGGTTCCCGATTTCCAATTCCACATATGGCCATGGTATTTGATTTCCTCATTGACTGTGGTTGAGATTTGCTCTCTAGCTATGCTGTCTTCCATCAGCCCTCAGTAACTTAAAGCCTGTCCATGCTGGGCTTCTGCCCCTTCTCTTGTTGATCAATCCCTTCTAGAGCATATTCTCCCTGGGTTTGTCTGGGATAGCTATACTCAGATTTGTTCATAATTTTGCAGTTAGACTTGTAGACAAGAAATGAAAGGTCTAAGGTCTGTAAAGGAAACTAGGTCTTCAAAGTAGTAGTTTTCCATGAACTCAAGAACCTTCTTCCAAATTTGTCAGAAATGTCTTTCTACTGGAGAAAAATAAAGCTCCATTAGGCCTGTTGCCTTGATAAATTTAATAGGCCTACAGACAGGAGACAGATGCTCATGTACTTGAAATACACAGCTGGTGTGCCAGAACTAACATCTTCCTTCTTTGCTACCCTTGGTTTCATTAACCTTCAGAACTCCTTTTATTATTCTGTCTTAAACTAGTATCATTCCCTTAAGAGTCTGGCATGAGTAACAGAGCATAAGCAATGGCAATATCAATAATTGTGTTAACCAATTAGCCCATCGTTTAATGGAGGTCTAAAGTTTACCCTAAACCTGAGATATGGGTGGAGGTAAAACTAGAAGACTGCATCTTAGCTCATATGATACAATTTCCTAATGGATCTTTTCCCTCATACCTAATTTTTGTTCAATCTGCGTGAAACCTATTGCTACAATTCTTAATGATGCTATCTATATACTCTAGCCCTCCGAAGAGCATATTGGAGAAATACAATAGGAGCCTCCATTATTTTAATAGATCTTCCATGATCTAAAAGTTTAAAAATGTGACTCTTCTATTTTATATTTGTTAGGAATATGGTAGAAAGTTAGGAAGTGTGATATCAAAAAATATAGCAAGACCTCTGAGTACCCCAACTATTTACTTATTCTGCTCAACGTTTCTAATTCTTACTTCTAGTGCTTCATCTAGCTATTCTGAAAATTAAACTTTTTCCTCAGTTTTATTTGGATATGTAGGTATATATATCTACATATTCAAATGCAGTCAGTGGCAGAGTTTATTATAAAATGGAGTTAATAATCAAGTCAGCAATCAAACTGGTAGTTTCCTAGGCAAACACTTTATGCGAGTCTGGAGAAATCACTTTGTGGACTCAGTCTCTCTTGTCATTTAGCAGTAGCTTACAAGGTACTTTGGTCAAGAATGTGTTTCTTTTTGGAAAACTCATTTTCACAATTTAAAGTCTGTATCTCAGTAAGCATGGGTCAGGAAACCAGCCTAAATAACAATCATAAGCCACTTTTCTCCCCTTTTCTAACAATAGAAATGTGCTATTGCAATAATTGGGGACAGTTTTACTCTTTTTAACTTCCATTCCTTTTTTTTTTTTTACACCCCTTAATTGTATTAATTCCTTTCATTTTAACCTTTTATGCTATTATCTGTACTTGCTCTCCTCTACATTCCATGCTCATAGCACTTACCAGTATAGCAATAGCTACTAGTCTCCCTTTCCATTCAATAAAAATGTGATATTTATTTATTTATTTATTTATTTATTTATTTATTTTATTTTTGTGCTAGGACAGGCAGGTATCTGGAATCCCCTACCATAGCCAAGGACTACTCAGCTTCTGCAGCCCAAAAGTAGTTTCTAATTCCCGAGATTGTTGTTTATTAGGAATATAGATTCCCAGAGTCTACCTTTCATAAAAAGCAGGGGAGGGGAGGGTCGACATAAGTGTTTTTGTATAACTCAGGTTTATTAAGAATAGCAGTAGCAAATGCAGTGTTAATAATATTTTTATTATCATTTTATTATTGGGATGAAAGAAGTTGTTGCTTTATAAGCAAGCAGATCAATGTAGTCCCAATTTTGGGACCAAGCTCACATAAAGCTGAGTATATCATCAGTTCACATTATATGATTTCTGGGATGCTGAACAGGGACCAGTGAAATATACTTCTCTCTCTTGCTCACTGGTGCCTGAAGGTAATTCCCTTGAGTGTCATTATTTTGACTTAAGGTATTTTAGTCTCCGTTAACATGCAAACAGCCCTGGGAGCATAGACATATTTATGTCGTGGCTGTATGCATGGTATTTTCAGTACCTTTCTTATGCCAGAGTTTCATTATTCAGAAACTAATACCTTGAAAGGACTAGGAAGGTTAAGGGCAGTCTTAAGTATCCTAACACTGCTGTATTTCAATGACATTATTTGTTTCTGAAGTTTAGGATCCTTGTTTCCTAATGACTTGTAGTTTTTTATATTCATAACTAGTTATTGTAACCTCTGGCCACTAAATAGTCTAACCATGTAATTGAATATAAGGGAGAAGTGCAGTAGAATGTTGAAGTATTTTACTTTTTTTTTTTTTTTTTTCCTAAGCTGGAAAGCAAGCATTACATTCAGATGCTAAATTGTGACAGACACATTTCTAGTGGCATATGGCTCTTTGGAAGTCTTCCCTGGTTGGGAAACTGGCAGTTCCGAAGTCACCTCTGGTTAGTCATATGGCTAGCTTGCTGATAGGCTGTCTGAAGCATCCAGCAGACCTTCAGAATCATCAAAACATATTTGACTCACATCGAGTCTTTAGTGTCACTGCAACCAATGGAGTTTTTTCTTCCATCAAAAGTGCCTAATATTTTATGGTGAGACCCAGTTAAGAATTCTGCTTTTTCAGTATCAGAGCCTTCCTTGCCAACTCCCTAGGAGTATCAGATATCCAAATTTCTTCCCTTGGAAAAAGGTATCAAGATGGATTTCCCAACTCAGTTGGTGGTAATTGGGCTGAAAACTACTTCCCTCCTAAATCATCTCCAGTAAGGGCCTCAATAAACCTACTTGAGCCCAACTCACTTCAAGAGAGGAGCTTTTCACAGCTGTGTGGCTCTGGAGGCCCTAGGGACTCAACTGCACAATATGTTCATTTTGTCTGTGGAAAATGTATCTGAGAGACTGACCACTCTGAAAGCATAATATTGTTAACAGTCAAAGTCTTAATGATGTAGGAGGTTTCTCAGAAGTTAATTTTAAGCAGGTCAAGGTCTTTGCCTTTGAAAAAATGCATCCATTTTCATCTGTGCCAAATGTTTTTTTATAATTTGCTTTATGGTTAAATAGCAGGCCAAAGGATGAAACCAATGAGTGAGACAAAGGTAGTGGTACATATAAGACATTGGCACAGATTTTATTATAAATTTCAAACATAACTTTTTTTAAAGAATTTATTTTCTCATATCCTTATTTTCCCCCACACAGGTTTAAATAGCTTTTGTAGTCTTGAGATTGGCATAGGTCATGAAATAGGATCTTGCTGATAAAATTTACACTACGTAAATGTTTATGTATGAAATAGCTCTAGTGGAAAGGGTCATTATGGGGAATCAGAAATAAGAAATATTTTTTCTGGCTTAATCACAATGCTAGCTAGCAATTTTAGAGGAGTTCTGCAGCTTCACTAGACCTCTGTGTATTCACCTGTCATTTGGGTACTGAAGTATTAACTTACAGATTTCTTGGGAGGCTAGAAGGAGATTAAAGGAGTAAAGGTACTTTAAAATTTCAGTGTGATATCTAAATGTAGTTATTAAGTACATTATACATCATTAGCAAATCATTTTTCTTGAGTATTTTATCATAGATATGATTAGTCCTAAACATGATGCTTCTCAGACCAAATTTCATCTGGATTTAGTCTATGTATTAAAATAGACACACACACACACACACACACACACCTTGAGTTCTACTTTCCAATAGATTGATTGATTTCCATCTAGGAGTCCATATTCTTTTGAGCCTCAGTTTCAGCCTCAGTAAGAGTATTACAGTAGTACCTGTCTCACAGGACTATGGTACGGATCGAGTGCATTTTTGAGCTGATATACAACATTTATACATTCACTTATTTTGTAATTTATGAAGTTTCTGCTCATCATAATAATACCACCATACTTTTAAGTTACCCATACCTCAATATATTCCATGATATCATGGTGAAGGAAACATAGATATAAATCAAGAGCAGCAGTTGGGACAAATTAGCCTCTAACCCACCCTGTTAGAAGTTTGGTTTTTGGCAGCACTTTTAGCTTTCACCCTATTTTAAGCCTCTGGGTTTAAAAACATGAGCTACTTTACACAAATGTTTCTAAGTTTCTTGGCCTGGTACAAGTCCCCCCCCCCCCCCCCCCCCATTGTAAATTGTAAAAACAAAATCCCACTTGAAATTGATTTTATTTAAAGAGATTCTTTTCATTTGAAGCACATTGCTTAAATATTACCTTTCTGATTACTAGACCAATTGCAGATTAAAATCTTTAATGGTACTATCAACAAATGCATACAAGAAAATAGTTTCTCAAAGTTTTCAGATTAACTAATTTTTCAGTGGCCCATATATAGGTTTATGTATCCACATCCATAAAAACCTCTAATTGTGTTTCTATCTGGTAAAGTTTAACACTGGATTTTCATGCACATGTGTTCTTTAAAGGTACATGAGGAAAGGGAGAAAGTAGAGGAGACTCCTGTCAGTGGTAGCTCTAAGTAACAGCAAAACTGTTTATTTTATTCTCCAGATTTCCCCCTCTTCTATTGCTAGCTACCAGTGAGCAAGGCCCACTATTTCCTGGCCTCAGGAATTTTGCAGAACTGAAGATAGCATTGTTTCAGGAGACAGCAGATGATTCTTTGTCTTCTAACAGTCAGTGAGAGAAGTGAAGGGAGTTTCAGGGCACATACGGAAAAGAACTTCTTTATCCTGGGAACTGCTGCAGAGAAGCACACCTGCACTGGCACTGCTCAGGGGTCCTAGGGAACAAGGTATTTACAGCCTGAGAGGCAGAACCCAGGCCCAAGGATGACCAGGCATGGGCAGAGAGTTTAGGGCTATTTGTCATGGTGTACTGACTACTGACAATGGCACGTTTTTTGGCAATGCCACATTTTCATGGATACTCTTATGGATTTGTTTTTAATTTTTATTTTGAAAGAGAGAGAGAGAGAGAGAGAGAGCGAGCGCACATTCGTTAGAGTGGAAGAGGGGCAGGGAGAGGTAGAGAAGAGAATCCAAGCAGGCTCTGTGCTATTAGCTCAGAGCCCAATGCTGGGCCTGATCCCAAGAACCTTGAGATCATGACTGGAGCAGAAATCAAGAGTCTGATGCTCAATTAACTAAGCCACTCAGGTGTCCTGATGTTGTTGTATTTTCACACATTCCAAAAAGATACAGAACACAAAGATAAAAAAAGAGATAGAGAGAGGAGAAGAACTCCCCTCAAACAGCCACAAGGAGCAACTATTTTACATTTAAGTGGTTCATCAATATTTATGATGCAAAATAGAACATTCTTTTTCCATTAAGAATTCCAGTTAGGAGCAACTGGGTGGTTCAGGTGCTTAAGTAACCAACTCTTGATTTCAGCTCATGTCATGTCGTCACAATTCACTGACACTGCAGAGCCTCCTTCAGATTCTCTTTCTCCCTCCCTTCTGCCCCTCCACTCCCACATTTTCAAAAAGATACAAACATTAAAAAAGGAATTCTGGCTATGTTATATGTATACATATATTAATATATTTGATCTATTTGTCCAATATATTCAAATAAGTTTATTTAAATAAAATATTTTGGAAGATGTAGGGCAATAACTCCTTGTAAAAACTGGTAAAAAGAATTGAGGATTTTTATCCTAAATATCTTGTCTGGAGTATGTATGGCTTAGATATGAAAACTTTGCAAAGTTCCATGGTAATGCCTTGTGTAGCCAAGGTTGAGGACCATGATTCTAGATATAACTATCAATTTACAAGGTATCACAAAGTACAGAGGAACATGGCAAATGACCTCACGAAGATGAAATAAGCAAATCCCCAATGTGAGATACTCTATGGTCTTATTTCTCCAGTGTGCCCCATGGGCCAGCATCTGGCCTTAGAAGGTGCTTGTTAGAAATGCAGCCTCCTAGGCTTCAACCCACATCTACTGACTCAGAATCTGCATTTTAATAAAATTCTCAGGTGATTCATAGGTGTGTTAATATTCGAGAAGCACTCCTCTGCAGGCAAAGAAGAAATTGGTTTCTTCAATAGCTAAAAATCAGGGTGGAAATAAAAAGAGCAATCTTATTAAAAACATACTTAGATGTACCAACATGTGCATTGTGGAAATTAGGATATCAGTTTTACATACACCAGCTGTTTAGAAAACACACGTGCTATTTAGAGATAATGCGGACATTTTTGAACTGACTAGATATTTGAGGATCTTAATAAATTATTAATTTGAATTATTAAAGGGCCTTATAAAACATAGGAAATCCTGGTCTTTTATTGACACAGGATAAAGTATGGATTAAAGTTGATCAAGTTTGCAATTTGCTTCAAAGTCGTTCAGAAAGGCAGGGGAGGATGGAGTATGGATGAAACAAGATCTGACGTGTGTTGATAATAACTGACAATGGGTAAGGAATACAGGAAGAAAATTCATTATATTATTATTCTCTTTGATTCTGTATATGCTTGAAATTTTCTACTATAATACTTTTAAAAAGAAAAAGATTACTTGCTCAAGTTCTAAAACAAAAGGATAGTAACCTAATTCAGATGAGGTAGGTTACCCTCCAAACTCTGTTTATAACCTTCCATTGACTGTATTCAGTTCAATCTCCAGAATATTCAAATGTTTCCCAGCATTGCTTCCCATTCATTCAGTATGTACAATACATCAAGCATTATGTTATACTTTTGAATATACTTTTTTATAAGAAGTTGCAGTAAAGGGAAAAGAAAGATCGACTATTAAGTACTGTAATAGAAACATAGCAAAGTCCTAGAACAAGTAAGAGAAAGTTTCTTGTCCACGGGCATGCATGTTCCATACAAGGAATAGCATTTGGAACTTTTCTCATTTGAACTTCAGTAGGTAGTATTTCCTAGATAATGGGATCAGCATGTACAATGACAATAAGCGATGAAAAGGCTTGAAATACTAGTGGATGGTAATAATATAGAGGAGAGAAAAGAGTGCATGGCTTGTAGAGAGTTTGAAGAAGTAATGGGAGCCAGGATAGGAAATGCAGATCACAACTGCCTTGTTCATCACCATACTCCAGGCACCATGAGTGCATAGTAAATCAATGAATGGTCTCATTCTGCGGTCAATTAGGAGTCATCAGATATATTGAATATTGTTGACTTAGTTGTAATTTTAGAAAAATAGCAATACCAATACTGTGGAGAATGGTGTAGTTGTATTAATAGCTGAGGACTTTAACAAAATACGTTAGAAGTGTAATGTTAGGTTACTAAATGAGAGAGATTGCAGTGTTAGAACTTTGAATGGAATTTGGCAGGATATGGTGAGTAGTTGGGACTGTGTCTGAAAGGGAAAGAGATTGAGGATTCTATAGACTTTCACTTGCAAGACTGGATACATGATGAAATTTACTGTGGCATAGGGAAACAACAAAAGCTTTTCTTCGAAAAGGATTGATAAATTCTATTTTGAACAAGTTATATCTGAGATACTGGAGGTCAGAATTACAATGATAAATCTGGAGCTATCTAGAGATGTCAGAAAGCCTGAGTGGGAGGCCTCTGCATATAAACAAATAATAATACAGAAAAGATAATAGCTTTCATTGAATTCTTTTTTAGAGCCAGACACTCAATATATTTCATTTAGATGACAATTGAAGTCATAGAAGTGGATAAAAAATAAATCCCTGAAGGAAGGAAACAGGAGTTAAGGCAGGATCTTGAATTTAACATTTCTTATCCTTACTACAATCTCCACCATGCCTCTGGCTTCTATATGCTTGCAAATGGTAGTGTATACTCTCCAAGCCTATAATCGCCTTCTTGCCTTACTTGCTCCTTTCTCATTTGGGTTCCTTTATCGATCTTTTCAACAATGTGTCTGATAGTTCCTAGGAATTCCTGCATTTCTAATCTTGAGTGATCCTGAGTGAATCATTTGTTTTCTCCATTCCCAAATGCTGAAATGTTAAGAAGTGCTAGAAAATGGCTCAGAATTATATGGATTTATGTTTTATTCAGCTATTTTAACAAAGAGCTATTAAAATTTGCCATGCGGTGAACACTGTTCCAGGAGCAAACAGAGTGGGAATGAAACAAAGTCTTGCTATCGTGAAGGGAGATAGCTGTTATATACATTAAGAATAAATCGGTGATGGTGAAAAGTCTTAGGAAGAAAAAGCAGAATATGGAGATGAAAAGTGGAGTAGTATGTATATGCTAGTGAGTACATGCATGGAGGCCTGTGTGCGTGCACGTGTGTGTGCACGCACGTAGTATTAGAAGACTCCTCAAAGGAACATTTACTGATAACGAGTCTCTGGGAGTCTATTACACCCACTGACTACTTGTGCACATTATAAAATGTTCAATGCATTTTTAGTTTTTCTTTCTATATAATTTTCTTGTCAACTTTAATAATTTCTGTTGCTTCTACTTTCACCATTATGCCTAAAATTCTCAAAATTGAATTTTTAGATCTACTTTTACTCACAGCCAAGTTCTGAGTCCTATCACCTGCATGTGCCAGGTTTTTACCTGATCGTTTTGCAAGTCTCTCACTCAATAAGTTGAAATGCAAAATGATTATCTCTTTCCTAACTAACCCATCTGCCTTTCTGATTTAATTTCATGATTATCAACACTTTCTAAGTCACTCAAGATAAAGTCAATTTCAAATTCCTTTTCTTGTATTTATTTGAGCAGTTTCACATTTTAAAATTTTCTTCAGTTTCTCATCCAAATAGGTCATTAACTCTTCATATGCACAATGACAGGATATTACCCCAAATCAGAAGCAGGCTTCCAGCACGAAGGGTCTGCAAAGTCATATGAAATCATGTTTCCTTTATTCCATAACCATTGAGGAGCCATTGAAAGGTTTGGGCAGTGTGAGGTCCACTTTAAGTTATGCCGAGACTATTCTGGGGATAGTATTGACATATTTGAGGCAAACAAAGGGGCTTTTTTAATGGGGAGGGGATGTTGGTCTGGCTTTGGAAGAAATAGCAAGCTTGTCATTACCAAATAAGCCATTCTGCATTATTAATTTGAATCCTTATTCCAAAACCTTAAATAGATCCTCACTTCCTTCAGATTAAACTGTGAAGAGCTCAGATTAGTATTCAGGTTCTTCACAATCTGGTCCTATTCCAAGTTTTGAGTTCTAGTTCCCACTACTTAGGTAGTCTCAAACAAACTTGATGATTTTCCCATTCTTGAGAATATCCAGGATTTCAGTGTTTCCTCCTTTTTTTCTTTATTATTCTCATATAAGAAATAAATCATTAGTGTCAATCATTAGTGGTGCTCTACTAATTTATCAAGACTGCTCAAAATCTACTCTTTCTATAGAAACTTCCTTAATAACTCTAAGTGGAAAAAAATTTCTTACTCAGAGTGACTTTTTATGTTTTGTTTTCTACTCTCACCCTGTGTATTAATACTATGATTTTACTTTATATATCTCTATGTTCTATCTTCTCAACTAGGTTACAATGTCATTATCAGTAGAATTATATTCTCTTAACCCAATTCATTATTGTCGTCATATGAAAGAGCCAAATAAGGTTAGTAAATTGGAATAATGTTAATAAACAAAGGCAAATTAGAGATAGCTCAAGAGTCAGGTACAAATGTCACCATGTGGAAGTTACTATGGAGTTATACTATTTATACTTGTTCCAGATCACCACACTTCTACATGAGGTTCCCAAGAAAACAATAATTGGAGAAGTATGCACAATACGGTTTTTATTCCATGCTGAGGCTCTATCTTCCAATCTTAAAGGAATCCCTTAGTGAAACAGACTTGCCAGAATGGACTTGTCTCCCCCCAAAAATAAACAGGGGGAGTGAAAACTAGCCATAGCATTCCGCCCCAAGGCTTAGAGAAAAACTTCAAGCACCATTCTATTTTGGAGGTAGTATGGGAGTCAAAGGAGAGAAGTGAGGGGGATAGGAAGAAAAGAAGGCACAAGAGGAAAGACTGACAACAAAAGTGCTCGGCTTCTCAAAGCAAAAACAGCCTCCTCTGTCCTCACTGGATTTCTCCACCCTCTTTTCAGTAACTGCCACCAGAGAAGAGACAGAAGAGAGATCATCCTCATGTGCAACGGGTTTTTTAAACCCTTTGCTCACAAAGCTCAACTAATAAGCATGATCTACAATAAAATTTGAAAATCTTGGTTCATAGTAGTTACTCTTTCTTGAGTAATAGGATAGGAAGGGCTGTTCCTCTCAGCTTGCTTTACCCAAATTAGATTCTCCACTTCCTTTTTACCTCTTTTTTGTGGTGTAAATACGGATTCTTTGAAGCTTTCCTTTTTCTAGTGTGAGACTCTGGATGGGAAATCTAGGGAAACATCAGTAACCTGTAAATGCAGGGTCTTCATAGTTCTTAGTGGGAAGGAGTTCACGTTCCAAAGTTACCAGGAAAGTGTGAGACTAAGCAGAGAGTGACTATTCTTAAACGTCATTTAAGATTTAGGGGTAGTTACTGAAGGGAGAACAGTCTGGTCTTTGCATTATTGCTAGATTGTCATTTCAGTCTTCTTGGAGATAAGACAGCGTGAAATTTTCTGGAAAAAAAATCAATATGGCTTTTGGGGATGTTGAGGCAGGTGATAAATATTCAATTGTGATACCCGAGGATATAGATCAATTATTTCAAACTTGACTCAAGTAATTGCTCCTAATCTTGCTTCACATAGTTATGGGATCCAGGCTGGTTGACTCTGACTCTGAGATATTTTATTTTTCCAAGTCTGATCACCTTCCCTCAAAATTTTCAAATAGGAATTGTACCAGCAAGTCTTTTTTGCCAAATAGGAAATTCACAGAATTGTAGAAGTTTTACTGTACATTCTTTATCATATTGCTATTTTTTATCTATTAGAAATTTAGGGCACTTGCTAATAAAATCAGCAGTATAAAGAAAGCAGAAGTGCTTCCACACACTCTAATATTTAACTAGTTAGCCTCAATTCACTTTAGGTTTGCTTAGGGGTCCAGTTTTGCAAGATACAGAAGTAAAACACTTAAAAATAATTGACTAGATTTTCAAAGACAAAAATGGTAGGTTTTCTTTTTTTCTTCAGACAAAAAGCAGCCACCTAAGAATGCTTACATTCTTTTCAATAGAGCTGACTTTTAAAACTTCACTTCTTGGAAAAGAAAATGAAAGAGGTCTGCTTTACAAATTTAAGAAAACCATTTGGAGATGTGTGGGAGGCAAGTGTGACACATCAGGGCTCCTCTTACAGGCCTCAGTGCAGTGGGCTCCAAAATCCAGGAGGAAGGGAGTACAGCTTTCCTCCTCACTCCCTCTATCCTCTAACCAGATGGCTTCTTTAGTAAGTATGGGGAAATCATTGTTCCTTTGCACTCGGCTAAAACCAGAATTTGTTCTATGATATTACCTTCTCTGGGCATGGTGTGAGGGAGATAGTTTTGGAATCCTCCCATGACAGCACTTTCAAAGTAGGAGCCCATTGAACACATTAATTTGGACATGTGAGAGGACCATGTGTGATAAGAACTGGAAAGTACCAACACTTTCCAGAGAGGGTTGATGGGAATCTCTCAGAAGTCTCATAGCCACGGGACTTACAAAAATACTTTCTGATACAGAAGTCACTCCAGAGGGGGGGAAAAAAAAAAAAACAATCCTAGTTTAAAAATGATATCTGAGGGGCGCCTGGGTGGCTTAGTCGGTTAAGCGTCCGACTTTCGCTTAGGTCATGATCTCGCGGTTCGCGGGTTCGGGCCCCGCGTCGGGCTCTGTGCTGACTGCCAGCTCAGAGCCTGGAGCCTGTTTCAGTCTGTGACTCCCNTGGAGAGCATATGAGAGGTAGTTTCCATTCAGGTATTGTTCCATCCACTCAGATGAACAGACAAGGGCTCGAAAACAACTCTAATTAAATCCAGAAAACAGGGGCGCCTGGGTGGCTTAGTCGGTTGGGCGTCCGACTTTCGCTTAGGTCATGATCTCGCGGTTCGTGGGTTCGAGCCCCGCGTCGGGCTCTGTGCTGACTGCCAGCTCAGAGCCTGGAGCCTGTTTCAGTCTGTGACTCCCTCTCTCTCTCTGACCCTTCCCTGCTCACGCTGTCTCTCTCTCTCTCCTAGAAATAAATTAAAAAAAAACATTTAAAAAAATGATATCTGAATAAACCTTTTCCCAAAGAAGATGTACAGATGGCCAACAGGCAACAGGTCCATGAAAAGAGGTTCAATATCACTCATCAGGGAAATGCAAATCAAAACCACAATAAAATATCACCTCATGCCTGTTAGAATGATTATAAAAAGCAATACATAACAAGGGTTAGTGGGGATGTGGAGAAAAGAGAAACCTTGTGCACCATTGCTAGAAATGTAAAATGGTACAACAATTATGAAGAACAGTATTGAGATTCCTAAAAAAACTGAAAATAGAATTATCACCTGATCTAGTTCCACCTCTGGATATTTATCCAAATAAAACAAAAATATTAATTCAAAAAGATAGATGCACCCCTATGTTCATTGCAGCATTATTTTACAAGAGTCGAGATAATGGAAACCACGTTAAGTGTCCATCAGTGAATGGATACACAAGTTGTGGTATACACATACAATGGAATATTACTCATCCAGAAAATAGAATAAAATTTTGCCACACGTAACATATATGAAGGCAGTATGATAAGTGAGATAAAGTGTCCAAGAAAGACATTTTCTCACTTATATGTACAATCTTTAAAAAGCAGATTGGGGATGATACAAGAGGCAGGAGGTAGAGGGGTGAGCAAAATGGGTGAAGTGGTTAAAAAGGTACAAACTTCCAATTACACAGTAAGTCATGGGGATATAATATACAACATTGGAACTATAGTCAATGATAATCTCTTAACTTTCTAATGGACAATATATTAAGTCTTAAAAGTTCTTATCACAAGAAAAAATTGCATGTATGGTGATGGATGTTAACTAGACTGTGGTTTCACACAATTGCATTCAATTGTATTGAATCATTATGTTGTATACCTTAAAATAATATTTCAATTATACCTCAACTTAAAAGTCACTGCCTGCAGGCATCTATCTGCTCACTTAATAATGAAAATAGAGGTTTAATTAAAATCATTAGGATTATTTTGCCTTAATTCTCCAACAATTTTCAAATGGGATCTTGTACACGAGTCTCCAATATCGAAATTTAGGCAATGAGCTAGTTAACTGATACACCAGTGACCCGCATGTATGTTAAGCAAAGTCCTAGGATTAAACTTGAATAGTTGAAGGACAAATGCCCTCAAGGATCTGGGATTAGGACTGGCAGCATTATCATATATGAATTGCAAAACAGTCTTCCAGGTTTTTCTTCGTATTTTGTTTTAGGGGGAATAAAGGTATTTATGAAGCATTTCAATGCAAAGTCCCAGAGTAAGAGAGCTTAGTTTAACATCTGTCTGTCAGCTAACTGCACTACTGTGGGGAGACCAGCAGTGTCTATTGGCATATAGGCAGGAATCCTTGTGTTTGTCAAAAGTAGCTTCCAGTCCATTTTTCATGCAACAAAGGCTGCATGATCCAAATATATATACATATATATATTTGTATATGCGTATACACACATACACACGTGTGTATCCGTGTGTGTGTATCCGTGTGTGTGTATCCGTGTGTGTGTATCCGTGTGTGTGTATCCGTGTGTGTGTACATATATATAGATCTTGCTACCTTTATCCTTTCATTTTCTATTATTTAAGAATTTTTGGGGGCGCCTGGGTGGCTTAGTCGGTTAAGCGTCCGACTTTCGCTTAGGTCATGATCCCGCGGTTCATGGGTTCGAGCCCCGCGTCGGGCTCTGTGCTGACTGCCAGCTCAGAGCCTGGAGCCTATTTCAGAGTCTGTGTCTCCCTCTTTCTCTGACCCTCCCCTGCTCATGCTGTCTCTCTCTCTCTCCTAGAAATAAATGAAACATTTAAAAAAAAA
>NW_024080731.1:1399747-1430979 GCF_003009895.1 Hyaena hyaena | reverse complement strand
AAAAAAAAAAAAGAATTTTTGGACACAGTCTGAGTTGTGTAGTCTGTAGACTTAGAATTTTCCGTTGCCCTTTTTTGTTAATTTAAAAACATGTGTAATATTGGGGTATTTAAAATGTATTTCATTTTTAAAAGTTACACAGCCTTCTAGAAAAAATGAAAGGAAACACCCGACTAGATTATCTCTTCCTCTAGGAAAGATCTAGGCATTTCATTTTCAGGGCTAGCATGAAAATATGCACATAAAAGATTTCTGTTTAACTTACTGTAAAAGTAATCCATCCAGTTGTTTTGGTGGCTTGGAGTTTTATTTTAAAAAGCTCTAAGTTTGGATATCTATGAATTTCTATCACATTCAAGTACTAAATGAAATCTGCTATTTCATGGTTCCTGATGAAAATTATCAACATCCATATTTCCAGGAGCAGTTTTTAATTGGAGATTAATTTGTAAGGGATAGAATGCTCATCAGTTCATCCAGATCAAAGGGACAGATACAAGAATGCTGAAAACTGATGCTTTTTTAATAGGATTATTTCAGATTCAAGCTACACTGCTGCTATTTAATTTGATTTATACAAAATGAAATTTACCACATAGTATCTGTAAATTATTCGGTAAAACTTCTATGTAATTATAACCATTTTATCAGAGATAAATTTAAGAAACATCATTCTTTTACCCATATGAATACACAACACTGGTATATGGTTTTGGAAAGTGGAACAGGGTTAATCATGCAGAGTCTCATGTTCAAGCAGCAAACATACATGATGGGAAATAATTTTAACCTAAAATTATTGCCTTAGGTTCTGGGTCAAGATGATCATGTATGAAGGTCCTGAATTCATCTCCCACAGACACACACCAACAATTTCCTCTGAACACAAACCAAGAAAAAACCCTGAAGACTAGTGGAGTAACCCCTTCCTATTGGGCAACTGAAAATAAAACCACATCTAGATGGACAGGAAAGGCTGAGACAATCTTGCTGTTAACCAACCGCCCCTCACATTGCCTCCACCCCAGCACAGTGACTCATAATCAGCAAAGAATTTAAAACCTGGAACTTCTCTCTGAAGAGTTCAGTGTTCATACCCCACATCGAGCACCACAACTTTTAAAACCTGCACCTGAGAGATGAGCTGCCACAACATCTAGTTTGAAATCCAGTGGAGAGTGTGCTCATGAGACCTGTGGAGCTGTGGGGAACTGATACACACCTCTCAATGCTAGTGCACAGACTTGCTGGCACACACTCAGCCCAGGGCCCAGGGCCAGAGCAGCCATTTGAAAAGAGCCCAAATATTATATGAAAGGGGTTCATTTGCTATATAGGGTCTTGTAGGTTATTTAGACTTACTGTGTTAATTATTTTGCAATATACAGAAATACACAATCAGTATGTTGTACACCTGAAACTATTATGGTGTTATGTCTATTATACCTCAATAAAAAAACAAACAAACAAAAAGCTCTTAGGACTTGGATCCGAGAAGCAGGGTAAATGGTAGAGTCATTTGTGGAGACACAAACAATGTTTTTCTGTCTGGAAAAGACTAAATAGGTGGATTTAATTAAAACTTTTTGCAGGCCCATTAGGCATCCACCACATGGTAGTTGGTTAAATAAGTGCAAACTTAAAGAAGAGTTGTAAGTTTTGGATCCATTATCTTATTGATGTTATTTTGGACTCAGTTAAATTATATTACCCAGGGAGTGACCACAGTATGGATATCCTGAAACAAGCCTCAGGTGATGGGAAAAGTCACCTTTAAGAAATGTGGAGAACGGCTTTTTCTCTTCAGGAATAGAATATCCAAAACCAGTGTCCCTGACCCTTGTGTTCCCCCTCACCCCCACCAAATCAGCTCACACAATTTTCTAAACAAAATCAATAGTTTCTGGTTCAAAATGGTCTCTGCCTAGAAGATTCTAATACAACTTCTCTCCATCACTAAGATATCCACAAAGACAATTTTTAAAAATGATTCACCACAATGTTGGAAATCAAGAATGTCAGAAAATATAGTAACAAAATGTTAGAGAAACTGACACCAAGTATTAAGTATATAGAACTAAAGTAGGGGGGAAAAAATCACATAGCACAGCTTGACTTTGCTTCAAGTGTTAAGTACAAAATGGAGACCAGAGAATTCCCCGAGCAGACAAAACCATTTAAGCCACGCATAGAAGTAAAAACTAAATTGAGCTTATTTCATCAACATAAGCAAAACTTGTTATCTCTTGTAAATACTTCTAACCATTAAAAAACATCTAAATCATCTTCCTAAAAATGGTAGGAGATAATCACTTTTAACCAATCCCTTTCCATCTGGAAACCCCCACTGATAATCATGTAAAGATTAAACAACTTCCTCATTTTCACTTTATAATCCATCCTGTATCTTCATGACCCTAAGCTTCACATCAGTTTTTATTTTTGGAAGCTTCCAGTTCATGAACTGTTCTTATATGCACAATAAACTTGGTAAATACTATTGATTTGGTGGTTTAAATTTGGCTATTTCTGAGGTTTTGACACAAGAAGGAGACATATTAATAAAGACACTTCTCCAGTAGCAGAAGGGCATTCTTTGCTTCCAAAAAATAAAATAGCATGATTTTTAAAGCTGAAATGTAAACAGAAAAGAACCAACTTACTCACCAGTCCTCAGAGTGCTGAATCCCAAAGCAAGTACAGAGAAAACTCAAAAAACAGTCCAATTTATACTATGGAAGCTAACACCTGAAAACCTTAATAAAGTATTGGTGGCACCTGGTGCCTCTGAGGTAATGGGGGAAGAGGGGCTACAAAGAGAAGCCTTCATTAAAAGTTTGCTCAGGATGGTTGTGCCTCAATTCCATCCCCTACTCCCCACAGCTGCGTGTCTTTCTCTCACCAATCATAGCAGAAGGGGGAAGATTTGTTCTCCAAAGATGGTAAAACAGATATTCTTCAGATGAGCGAAAGTCAGGCACAGTTAAAGGTGGGAGTACCATACTAACAAGTGAAGTAAGTGAATATTTACATTCAAAATGCTGTATCTACTTCAGATGCAAACACACCCCTGTCTACACGTACGGATGAAAGCTATAAAGCTCTTTGGTGAAAACTTAGGTGTAATCCTTCATAAGTTTGGATTAGACAAAAATTTCTTAGATATGGTATCAAATGCACAAGTAATCAAAGAAAAAATAAAGTGGACTTAATCCAAATGGAAAGCTTTGGGTTTCAAAGTCACCATCAAGAAAATGAAAACACAATCTACAGAGTGGGAAAATACTGGCAAATCATATGTCTGCTAAGGGTGTAGTATGAAGAATATATAAAGAACTCTTACAATTAGACAATAAAGAGAAGCCTGATTTTAAAATGGGCAAAAGACTTGAATATCTTGAATATATACTTCTTTTTTTTCTTTTTTTTTTTTTTACTATTAATGAAACTCCAGAATTTATTCAGATTTCACCCCTTTTCCCAGTTATGCGATCTTTCTGTTTCAGGATCCAGTCCAAGGCACCACATTGCCTCTAGTTGTCAAGTCTCCCCAGTCTCTTCTGGTCTGTTACAGTTTCTAAGTGGTTCCTTTTTTTTTCTTTTTTTTTTAAATGACTTTGGCAGTCTGGAAAAATACTGGCCAGTTATCCTGTGGAATAGGATAGCAAGTCCTTCCGTCTGGATTTCTGATATTTCTTCCTCATGACTGAACTGTGTTTATGAGCTTTGGGAATGACCACCACAGAGGTGAGGTACCTTTCTCATCATATAGGGGGGATGTAACATTCACACATCTCTGGTGATGGTAACCATCGCTGGGTTAAGGTGGTGTTTACCAGATTTCTCCACGTAAAGTTTACTTTCTCCCTTTTCCCTTCCGTAGTCACTAAGTCTAGCCCACTTTCAAAGGGGCTGGAAGATTTAGTAGACCCTCCCCCGCTGCCGTCCCCCCCTGCCACCCCCTCCCCACCTGGTAGCAAGGAATATCTACATATATTATTTGGAATTCTTGTGTAAGGAAGACTTGGATCTTCTCTCTTATTCAGTCATTTATTTGTATCAGTATAGAGTCATGCATATTTATCTTGGACTTGGGTTATAAAAAATATTGCATTATTTATTTTGTTTCTCAGTTTGCTCCAGTTTTGGCCACTGGAGGTTCTTTGAGGCTACTCCCGTGTCTTTTGTTCTTGCTGCCATGTCCACATCCTCAATTTCTGGTAATACAAGATGCCGAAAATACATCTACAGTTTCCGTGCCCAACCCTAGAATCAGTTATTTCTTCAAGGAGTCCTGGCTCCTTTTGTTGGAGAACCCCTAGATCTGGGACTTAGGCATGCTCATTATTGCTGGGGTGTCACTGCTTATGGGCCTCTTGGGCGACTGAGGTATGTGAGGTATGTCAAAACTGACTTGTTACACATATAAATACTAAGCTAACCTTGAGTTCACTGTGGTGTCTCTGACTCCAATCCAGTACCACCCGGATCACTCTAGCCTTCCTCCATGCTTATCTCTTACCCCATCCGACAGAGAGAACTCTTGCTCCCACTATTGGCGGACCACTGACTAATTCACTCAATATCAGTGCGCATGTAGGCAATTCCCCCCGCCTCGGGAAACAAAGGTACCAACCAGAGTAGTGTTTATATGCAGCCCCTTTTGTGTTTAGCCTTGCGGTTTCCAGTTAAAATGCGGTTTTCCAAAATTACTTAGATCAGCTCCTTCTTTTCCCCCATCTGGGGGATCTGTTGTTNGTCCATCCATGTTGCTACACATGGCCAGATTTCATTATTTCTCATTGCCATGTAGTGTTCCATGGTATAGATAAACCACATCTTCTTGATCCATTCGTCCATTGATGGACACTTAGGCTTTGAATAGATACTTCTTTAAAGAAGATATACAAATAGCCAATGAGGACATACAAAGGTGCTCAACATCATTAGTCATTAGGGAACTGCTAGTAAAAACCACAAGGAGATGTCCACTAGGATGGCTATAATCAAAAAAACACAAGTTTTGATCAGAATGTGAAGAAATTGGAATGCTTTGGTGTTGCTGGTGGAAATGTAAGACAGTGCAGCTGCTTTGAAAACCAGTTTAGGGGTGCCTGGGTGGCTCTGTTAGTTAAGTGTCCAACTTCAGTTCAGGTCATGATCTCATGTTCATGAGTTTGAGTACTGTGTCAGGCTCTGTGCTAACAGCTCAGAGCCTGGAGCCTACTTTGGATTCTGTGTCTCCCTCTCTCTACTCCTTCCCCACTCATGTGTGCGTGCTCTCTCTTTCTCTCTCAAAACTAAATAAACATTAAAAAAAAAAACAGTTTGGCATTTACTCAAGATGTTAAACATAAAATTACCAAATACTCCACTTATTACACACCTAGGTATATAACCTAGGTAAATGAATATATATATATATTCAGAAAAATTTGTACATGAATGTTCATAACAGAATTCTTCATAATAACCAAAAAGTGGAAATAACCTAAATGTCCATCAACTGATGAATGGCTCAAGAAAATGTATGTGTGTGTATTTATACATATATATGTGTGTATATATATATATATATCCATACAATAGAATATTATTCAACCATGAAAAAAGAATGATATTCTGATACATGCTACAACATGGATAAACTTGATAACATTATGGTAAGTCAAAGAAGCCACAAAAGACTAAATACTATATGATCCCATTGATATGAAGTGTCTAGAAGAGGCAAATCTATAGAGACAGAAAGTAGGAGCTGAGGAAAAGGGACATAGGGTATGATTCTAATGGGTATGGAGTTTATTTGGGGGGTGATAAACATGTTCCAGAATTAGACATCAGTGGTTAATACACAATTTTGTGAACATAATAAAACCACTGACTTGCACACCTTAAAAGAGAGAACTATATGAATTATGTCTCAATAAAATCATTTTAACAGATGAAAAAAAATAAAATGATTGCTTTAAATGGATCCAAAGAGGACTCAACTTTTCCCTGAGTCATTGTTCCTTGTTAACAAAACAAAGAAAAACGTTAAAATTATAAGAAACATACAAGATTGTTTCACATGTAAGATTGTATGTTTTTTCTTTGGCTTTTAACACATAGCAGTTTTTCCTTAATGGGCCAACTTTGATTTTCCTTTTCTTTGTTTCTTCTGCCTTGCCTTGCTTTTTCATTTCCTTTTTGTAGAGCCAGAATGTCTTCATCTGCTCTAATCTTGTAAGCTATCATGTCTGCAACAATTGTATAATTATGAGTCCATTCAGTCCCATCTCTTCAAATGCCTACTGGGCTTTTATATTTGGACATACCATCACCACTTATCTAATGCTGAATATATCATTTCTGAATTCTTGTTCACAAGCTTATTTTTTATTTCATTTTCAATTTACCGTATTTCTTAAAAATATTTTTTTGTAATATTTATTTTTGAGACAGAGACAGAGAGTGAGTGGGGGAGGAGCAGAGAGAGAGGGAGATACAGAATCCGAAGCAGGCTCCAGGCTCCAAGCTGTTAGCACAGAGCCCGATGTGGGGCTCAAACCTATAGACCATGAGATCATCACCTGAGTCAGTAGGACACTTAACCTAATAAGCCACCCAAGCGCCCCTCAATTATATTGTATTTCTTTTTGTGCATTCTCTTTGTGTCTTTCCCTATCATAATCTATTGATTTGTCATGTAATAATAGTTGCATACTATGCTTCATGTTTATTTCTTTTGATGTCACTCTACTTTGGGACTATATCACATCTGTGATTAGCAATAAAAATAGTTCTCTTAAAAAGCATGAAATGCTAGGTATTTACCCAAAATATACAAAAATGGTGATTCAAACGTGCACATGCACCCCAATGTTTATAGCAGTGCTATCAACAATAGCCAAATTATGGAAAGAGCCTAAATGTCCATCAACTGTTGAATAAAGAAGATGTGGAATAAGAAGATACATATATTATTATATATATTTTATTATATATGTATATAATAGAATATTACTCGGTGGCAAGAACAAAATCTTGCCATTTGTGACAATGTGATGGAATTGGAGTATATTATCCTAAGCAAAATAAGTCAGTCAGAGAAAGACGAATATATGATTTCACTCACACACAGAATTTAAGAAACAAAACAGATAAAAGGGAAGGGAAGGAAAAATGAGATAAAAACAGAGAGGGAGGCAAATCACAAGAGACTCTTAAACACAAAGAGCAAATGGAGGTTTGCTGGAGGGGTGTTGGGTAGAAGGATAGGCTAAATGGGTGATGGGCATTAAGGAGGGCGCTTGGGATGAGAACTTGGTGTTATATGCAAATAATGAATCACTGGGTTTTATTCCTGAAACCAACACTACATCATATGTTAACTAACTTGAATTTAAATAAATACATTTAAAAAATAAAATCTGAATAAAGTCACAAAATGCCTAAAATAAACTTCTATTTTCAAACAACTTCAATTTCACCCTGTCCACATCTGGGGAACAATTCTGAACCTTGAGCTGAAGAAAGTGTCATACTTTCCTCCAATGCTTCTATGGCTCCCATTATATAAAGAATAAAATTTCAAAACTGAACTGTATTTTCGGGTCACTCTTCTTTCAAATTCCTTTTTTTTTTTATTTTTTAAAAAAAAATTTTTTTAATGTTTTATTTATTTCTAGGAGAGAGAGAGAGACAGCGTGAGCAGGGGAGGGTCAGAGAGAGAGGGAGTCACAGACTGAAACAGGCTCCAGGCTCCGAGCTGGCTGTCAGCACAGGGCCCGACGCGGGGCTCGAACCCACGAACCGCGAGATCATGACCTAAGCGAAAGTCGGACGCTTAACCGACTAAGCCACCCAGGCGCCCCATCTTCTTTCAAATTCCTTACCTGAGTCACCTACTTCACTGAGTTGACTTCTAGTGTCCCTGCCTTAATAGCCTTACTTTCTACTTTGTTAATGCTTCACCTCTTTTATTTTCAGTATGCCTCTCACCATCTTACTACATTTTCATATATGCAATGCAACCTAGCCTTCTGCTTTATATGATTTTTCCTCTAGTTCAAAAACAATCTATTGGTTTGCACACAGCACTGTTCTAATCTATGAAATAGCACCAACGTCCTTTCTGCTTCCAAGGAGCAAATATCTTCTTGAGAAAATCTCAACTATAATAGTCTAAACAACGAAGGAGAGGGGTAGGACCCAATATTTCTTGACCATTTGTATCTCAAGGCATATTATGGGCTACAGACAACCCAGGGAAATTGAGATGGTTATCTTTACACTTGGAGAAGTGGAAGCTTAGAAAGATTAGGTAACTTGTTCACAGTCACACAGCTAGCAAGAGGCACTCTCGTCCGTGTGAACCCAAAGTTTCCCACACACTGTGATGCAGTGAAAAATTTGTTCAGTAAACTTGCTCTCTTTTGAATTCCTACCATATTTTGTTCTGTGCCATATATTTGACATTTATCATACACTGGATTAGTTATTTCTTATGTTTACATAAAAAATATTGCTTGAGTGTCTACAAACTGCCTGACATTGGACTAAGTGCTAAGAATGACAAAGAGGAACATGATAAAATCTTTACCTTTAAGGAGATCTCCATATAGTGTGAGGAGACAGCTAAAGGGACCTTTACCAAATAGTGTACAAAGGTCTCTGTCACGTGATACCCTATCACATTCTATTTCTTTAATGAGTCACCCTGCTGCAGGACCTAATCTCTCCAGGCCTGGCTGTGTTTGGGCTTCTTTAAAAATAAAGTAGGCAGGGGCATTTCACTGCGTTAGGGTATCAAAGAGGGTTTACCTAGCAATGGACTGTTTGAATAGAATTTTAAAGAGTGACAAAGGGTGACTAGGAGAATTCCACTTTATAAGGAAAGAAAGCTCATTCCAGGGAGAAGGAGAATCATAGGTAAACACAAGAGTTGTGAAATAGTATGTCATATTTAAGAAACAGCCTACAATCCAGAGTCTACTTAGAGCAACGGGTAAGAAATGTGACTAGAAAGATAGCCACCATCATTATATGCCATCATAAGGTACTTAATTTTAGGGAGCTTTAAAAAACATTGCTGCCTGGGCCTCACTCAAGAATAATTAAATCAGAACCTCTGAGGATCACAGTAGGAAGGAGAGTCTGGCATCGGACATTTTTTAAAGCTTACGAGGGTGATTCTAATGCGCAGTCATGGTTGAGAACCAGTGCTTCAGGCAAAAGGGAACCAAATAAGTTTAGGAAGAAAAGGGCATGATGAAATCTTTGCTTTTGACAAAGCATTCTGGCAACAGTGCAGAAAATAAACTGAAGAGTGGTATAGTAGGAGGTAAGAGATGCAGTATGAATCTGTTATAATGGATCAGGCAAGAGATGATAAGCCCTTAAAATTACTCTTTATGCCTTTTTGCCTTTATGTTAACTAGATTGCAAACATGTTGTCTCATGGGTTCCTGTCATATTGATTTTCCTTAACAATTTTTTTTTTTTTTGCCAAGTGCAGTGTAGGTTTTCTAATACTTGTTGAATCAAACCAGTTTGCAAGAAGACAAAGTAATGAAAAGGGGGAAATTATCTTCTTATAAGTGTGTTTCATGATTGTAATAACAACATACTATTAAAAAATAGGAAAATGCACAGCAATATCAAGTAGAGAATAAAAATGGAGCATTAATCTACTGCTTTAAGATACGCACTCCTCATATTATGATATGTGTTCCCCTTCTCTGATTTTTGTTTACATAGCTATTATTTCCTTTATAATTGGGAAAACTGAGTCATGATGTACTGTAAGCAATTTTTCCACCTTGTTAAAAGCTCAAATCAAGCTTATTTAAAGGATTGCAGGGGCGCCTGGGAGGCTCATTTGGTTAACTGTCTGACTTCAGCTCAGGTCATGATCTTATGGCTCATGAGTTCGAACCCCTCATCATGCACTGTGCTGGCAGCTCAGAGCCAGGAGCCTGCTTCAGAGTCTGTGTCTCCCTCACTCTTTGCCCCTCCCTCATTTCACACACTGTGTGTCTCTCTCTCTCAAAAATAAATGAACGTTTAAAAACACAATAAAGGATTGCATAATAAAGCCATAATATAATTTACATAATTGCTGAACATTTAGGGGACTTATACTTTTTTGTGATTACAAGTGAACATACTTGATAAAATCCTTTGTTTTCTGATTATTTCTTTATTATTTATCATTATTATTATTTTGTTTATTCTCAAGTTAGTTAACATACAGTATAGTCTTGACTCCAGGAATAGAATCCAGTGATTCATCACTTACATATAACACCCAGAGCTCATCCCAATAAATGCCCTCCTTATTAATGCCCATCACCCCTTTCACCACCCCCATCAACTCTGTTCTCTGTATTTAAGAGTCTCTTATGGTTTGCTTCCCTCTCTGTTTTTATCTTATTTTTCCTACCCTTCCCCTATTATCATCTGTTAAGTTTCTCAAATTCCACATATAAGTGAAATCATGTGGTATCTGTCTTTCTCTGACTGACTTATTTTGCTTAGAATAATACCTTCCAGTTCCATTCACATTGTTGCAAATGGTAAGAATTCATTCTTTTTAAAAAAGTTTTTAATGTTTTATTTATTTCTGAGAGAGAGCGAGAGAGACAGCGTGAACAGGGGAGGGTCAGAGAGAGAGGGAGATACAGAATCCGAGACAGGCCTCAGGCTCTGAGCCAGTTGTCAGCACAAAACCCGACATGGGGCTCGAACCCATGAACCGTGAGATCGTGACCTGAGCCGAAGTTGGATACTTAACTGACTGAGCCACCCAGGTGCCCCAAGATTTCATTCTTTTTGATTGCCAAGTAATATTCCATTACGTATATACATATATATGTGTGTTTGTATATATATGTGGTATATATATATACACATATATATACATATATATATGTGGTATATATATATACACATATATATACATATATATATACCACACCTTCTTAATCCACTCATCAGTTGATGACATTTAGGCTCTTTCCATAATTTGGTTATTGTTGATAGAGCTGCTATAAACATTGAGATGCATGTGTCCCTATGAATCAGCACTCCTGTATCCTTTGGATAAATTCCTGGTAGTGCACTTGCTGGGTCATAGGGTAATTCTTTTCTGACTTTTTTGAGGAAACCCCACACTGTTTTCCAGATAGGCTGCACCAGTTTGCATTCCCACCAACAACGCAAGAGGGTTCCCCTTTCTACACATCCTTGCCAACATCTGTTGTTTCCTGAGTTGTTAAATTTAGCCACTCTGACCGGTGTGAGGTGGTATCTCATTGTGGAATTGATGTGTTTTTCCCTGATGATGAGTGATGTTAAGTATCTTTTCATATGTCTGCTATCTGGATGTCTTCTTTGGGAAAGTTTCTGATTATTTATCTAGACTGGTTTTCAAGAAATGGATTATTATAGAAAACAGAATATTTTAAAGGATTTTGATAAATATTGCAAAATTATTTCCTTCAGTTTTTACAAAGGCCATTCTTCCTAACCTTGTAATAAACTTAATTTTTACCTATAATATTGCCACCATTATGCATTTCCATAAGTATTTTTTCCTTTTTTTAAGGGCTGAAGAATATCAAACTGAAAACAAAATTGTTGCTTTCAAGATGCTCTCAGTCTGGTAGGAGAGATAGATAAAGGAGCGTATACAGAACAATGTGCTGAGGACTTGCTCAGAGCAATGTCTCTACTTTGGAAATGTCAAAAGCCTCTACCATCCCTCATTTCCTTGCAGTGGTCTATGCAATTGCAGCACCTGCACTTTCTAGGCCTGGATGTTTGGATTTCCTTGAAGCAGAGTGGTACGTGACAATACATTTCATGATTTTAATTTGTACTTATGTGATGTTAACTTTGATCATTTTTCAAATTGTATACTTCTTCCTTTATAAATTATAAGGTATGTATTTTACACATGTGTACGTTAGGACTTTAGGATTTTTCTCTTGGATATACATCAGATGAGTTTTAATTTTAAAAAATTTTCCTTCCAAATATACTTAATATACTAATATATAACTTTGATAACTGTATCATTCGTTTAAAAAACATCTCTGTGTATCTTAACAGAATCAATCTCTTCTTTACATATTTTCTGCTTATAAAGTTTTTTATTAATTGGATTTTCAGAGTTTTGCTTTTTAAATTTAAAGAATAATTTTCTTAATTGTAATGATTTTTGGCATATGAATTCAGTATTTACTGCTGTTTTGGACTTCTTTCTTGCTGTCCATAAAACTGATTTCTTAATATCTACATTCTAATTTCCTTAGTTAAATGCCTTTTCTATTTTTTAAATGATTTTTAATGAGTTTATTTATTTATTTGAGAGAGAGAAAGTACAAGCAGAGGAAGGCAGAAAGAGAGGGAGAGAGAGAGAGAGAGAGAATCCCTGCAAGCTCCATACAGAGCTCAACTCAGGGTTCAATCTCACAACCATGAGATCATGACCTGAGTTGAAATCAAGAGTCTGATGCTTAACCAATTGAGCCACCCAGGCACCCCACCTTTTCTATTTTAGTAATTATGTTTTTGAGTATTGCAATCTGCTTTTATTTGTTAAAATCATGCCATTTTCAAGTTCAGAGATGAGCATAGAGAATAATATGGCATGTCTTTATAATTATCACTTAGTTTTATCAATTTTTAAATGTTTGTAGTATGTGCTTAGATAAATTTCAAGAAATTAAAAAAAAATGACTAGGTTAGGTTGCTAGGGCTGCCTAACAAGATACCACAAACTGAGTCACTTTGACATCAGAAATTTGTTATCTTACAGTTTCAGAGTTCAGAAGTCTGAAATTCAGGTGTTGGTTGGAAGGGCCATGCTCCCTGTGAAGGCACTAGGGAAGAGTCTGTTCCAGGCCTCTCTTCTAGCTCTGGTAGTTCCTTGGGTAATGTTAGCCAGTCTTCACATGGTATTCTGTGTGTGTGTGTGTGTGTGTGTGTCTGTCTGTCTGTCTGTCCCAATTTTCCCAGTATAAGTACACTAGATATATTGCATTAGAGGACCACCCTATTCAGGATGAACTCATTTTTACTAATAACATTGCAACAATCCTATTTCTACTATTTCCTTAGAAAGTCACATTCTGAGGTACTAGAAATTAGGATTTTAAAGTATGAATGTTGGGGGAAACAAACACAACCCTCAATAATGACAAGTATGCTTAAAGCCTTTTGTATAATACTTCTTGTATGGTGTTTTTCTTCTCAAACTGAATTTTAGAAACTTCTCCAGTATTTTATACTATTTTACATATGAATTCATCCATAAGTGAGACATAAATTTGTTTGGCATATCCTCAATCTTTATATAAATATTACATTATACTTACCACTTTGTAATTTGTTTCTTTTGTTCAATCTTATGTTTTTGAAATGTATTCATGTTGACATATTTAACTTGAATTCATTCATATCAAATGCTGTTTGATGTCCCTATATATAAACATACTAAAATTGATATATTCAGTCTTCCAGTAATGGATATTTTGGATGTTTCCAGTTTTTATTACTATAAACATGCTGTAATTATGTATGCATACATTCAAGAATTTCTCAGGAGAATATACCTATAAATGGAATTGCTGAATAGAAGATATGTGTTTCTTTGATTTCCCAATTCATCAATTTACTCTTTGAAATTGCTTACCAATGGACACACTTATCCACAATGAGGGCATTTCTCACAAATATTTCTTAACGAGTGCTTATTTTTCATAGCATTTTGAGCACTGCCAATTAAATGAGTGAAATGGTTTTACATTTTTGCCTAGCTTCTTTTTATACTTTTATAGCTTCTTGGTCAATCGGTTTTTGCTCTAGATTGTCAGTTTTTGTTTTTGTTTTTTTCATGTTGTCTCTTTCCCAATGTTATTATTTTGGGTGCATGCATGTTTATAATTTCACAATATTTATATTCATTCTGGATACTATTATTTTATTGGTTTTCTGCATTTCAAATATCTTCTCCCCATTTATGGCCTCTCTTTCATTCATGGTGTTCTATGTGATACAAAAGTCCTTCATTTTAATTAAGTAAAATATTCAGCTTTAAAAATGATGTGTATTATTGGGTCATTTTCTAAAAAAAAAAAAAAAAAATCTATCTTGAAATCATAAATGTATTCTCTTTTTTTCCCTAAAGCTTTCAAGGTTTTCTCAAAGATTTAAATTCAATTAGAAATTGTTCATTGTGTGTGTGTTGTGTGTGCATATGTATATGTGTATTACACAATTAGAATCTACTTTAACGTTTTTTCTTCTTTTTCATTTGGATGACCAAATTACCTTGGCACTATTTTTTCAGTGATTCATTCTTTCACCTTTTCATATAATGAGGGTCTGTTTCTGGACTAACTATTCTGTTCCTTCACCATATTTGTCTATACCAAACTATCGTAATTACTATGACATTATAATAGTATATTTTGGCATTTTACAGGAAGAAAATCATGATATTTGTTATTTTTCAAAATTACCTTAGCTGTTCTTGCTCTATTATACATATCTCTGCTTTTGTGGGTCAGCTTGTTCTGTTCCTTGAAAATCCTTACTGGAATTTTGATTGGAGTTACATTGAATTTATACATTATTGAGGACAATTTGATATGTTCAAGGTATTGAGTCTTTCTGTTTATAAACATTTTATAATTTTCATTGATTGCAGTGTTGTTTTTATGTTTCTAAATGTTGTAAAACATCTTATAATCTTGCATGCATTGCTGTGTTTATTTCAACATAACTTAAGATTGTATTAATAGTATTTTAAATTATATTTTCTAGTATTTTAAGGATAAGTATATAGAAAAATTATTAAATTGTACATTTTAAGTTTTTAATCTGAAAAGATTTTGCTTAATTTCCTATAGTTTTAATGGTTTATATAAATTCTCTTAATTTTTCTGTGAACACAAGTAAAATGCAGTTGAATTTTTAACCTAATCATTTCTACCATGAATTTAAGACTCACTGATATTCTGATTAATTTTGTATTTACCTTTCTGCCTTTTGGTGGCTTCATAAAATTTTGTCACCTCCCTCCAACCTGCTTCTCATCTGCTGCCTTAGGAGCTACATATTGTATTTCTAATTTTTTGTTATCCTTTTGAAACATTCCTGTTTAATTATAAATGGTAATGCATTTAAAGTTATTTTACATTTTATTATGTAAAAGAACAAAATTAGCTTTGCAGTTGTAATAGAAAACTTCAGCTATACTTTAAGTACAAAATCATCACTATTTTACAATTCACTTACAAAATATTTTATCAATTTATATATTCAACATTCTTTCCTGCTTCCTGATTTTATTTGTTTTCACTAAAAAAGTCCTTAAGTACTTTTTTAAGCAAACTTTCTTAAATCTGGTATGACTACAAAATACCTTTAGTTTGGCCATCACATAATTTATAGTTTATCAAGCTACAATATTTTAGTTTTACATTTATTGTCTCCCACCCTTTTAAAATAATATTTATTGTTTTCTTTTTTATATTTGTTAATCATCTAATATGTTTTATTTGCTGTTAATCTGAATTTACTTTGTTGACTTCCCAAAATTTGTCTCTGTATCTCCGAAGTTCTCAGGTTCAAATATAACATATTTAGATGTGGCTTTATGATATTTCTTGGTCCTTACTTGCAATGAACTTTCAATCTGAGAACCTGTGACTTTCATTGTAGAACATGTGCCGTATTTGCCACTTAAATATTGCTTCTTTACTATCTCCCCTATTCTTGTATTCAAAACCTCCAGTTAGATATTTGTTGGAACTTTTCAAGCTATCTTTCAAATAACTTAACTTTTCTGTCCATCTGTGCTGAGTATCTGGCATTATTCTCTTCAAGTCACTAATTCTCTACAATTGAGCATGACGAAATATTTATTTCAGTGAATATAATTTTCATTTCCAATATGTCTGAGTGTTTTTCTTCATATACATTTATTCTTATTTCACTTCTGCCAAGTTTTATTTTGTAATTTCTTGTTCATTTTAATATATACCCTGACTTCAAATGTGTCTTTCAGAACATTAAATACATGTATTTTAATGTTCTTATTGACTAGTCCACAAAATTAATCTCACCTGTAGTGGCATGGCAAAGGCTGGGGAGAAAGAGGGAGGTGGGAGTAGTCTGCCCTGAGGTGCAGGCAACAGGGGTGTATTGACTAGGTAAATTAAGACAAATTTTAAAAACTAACTTAAGTTTAGTCTACTTTTTGCCACCCTCATAATCTAGTGTTTCTGAACAACATTAATGAGATTAACCAAGAGGTCCTTAACATTCCTATTTCCCGTGGCTTGACTAACCTTTAGGCCAGTTTCTTCCCTACTATAAGAAGCCACCATACTTCTTTTTCTTACAGTATCTCCCCTTTCAGATATAAATCTTCTCCCAACCTGTTGCCATTTTTATAAGCCAGGAATTCTTTCTCAAGAAACTGGAAGTCAGGGTGCCTGGGTGGTTCAGTCAGTTAAGCACAGGACTCTTGATTTCTGTGCAGGTCATGACCCTAGGGTCGTGTGATTGAGCCCCGTGTTGGGATCCATGCTGGGTGTGGAACCTGCTTAAGTTTCTCTCTCTGTCTCCCTGCCCCTCTGCTCTGCTTGCATGTGCACTCTCTCTCTAAAAATAAATAAATAAGGAAGAAAGGAAAGGAGAGAAAGAGGGAGGGATGGAGGGAGGGAGGGAAGGAAGGAAGGAAGGAAGGAAGGAAGGAAGGAAGGAAGGAAGGAAGGAAGGAAGGGGGAATCATCCTTTCAAAATGTACTCAAGATAGCTTGCTTGTCTCCCAGTCTCTGTAGAGGGTAGAAGACAGACTTCCATAAGCAGCAGTTAGCAGACTCAGATGGCCTGATCACACTGATTGAGCTCCCCTCAAACCAAAGCCTTTCAGTACTTTCCCTTTAGCTTACCAGAGTGCTTCCAAGTTTCCTACCTTCTGTTCCAGTGGAGTTTAGTTCCATCTCTTTCACTCATCACAATTCTCTTAAATAAAGTCCTCCCTGCCTGTTTAACTCTGTATGGTATAATTATTCTTCGACAGTTCAAAGTACTCTGCTCTACAGTCCCCTGGAGTCCTCTACTCTTCTTATTAAAGAGATTGCATTCCAACTGCTGGTTATGTTTGTCTGTCTTAACGTGAGGTATCCTCTTACAGTTTGTTTCCAGGACTTGTTGGATTTGATGTGTGAGTAAGCATGCTATTATACCTATTTGTCCTTTCGTCTTTACTATTTAGTTGAAATTGGCAATATTTCCAATTAAAAAATAATGCCTCGCAGGAAACACTGGTCACGTGGCTAATCTCTGGATGATGAGATCTAAGTGTAAATTAAGGTCTACTCTCCAATTTATCTTTCCTGACAGAAGAATAAACTTTCTTTTGTTTAATTTGCTATACTTAGGTTTTTAGTTACATTCAATAAGCCCAAACCTTAACTGACTTGGCTTCTGTGGCGCACAGAACCCGCCACAAAAATTACTCCTTTAAGGAAAAAGAACTGGAGTCTGAAGAAGCAGTAGTATTTTGGTGCAGCTGGTGATACGAGTGTAGGTCACTGACTGTGTGGCCCAGCGATGCATCTCTTTACTAGTCAATATTCCTTCCTGGAGCTTACAAAGCATTGATTTTATACTTACTTTTCAGAAATCCAATACCAGCTTAGACCAGAATTCACCAAGAAGGTTTTTTTTTCCTCCTAAGAAAATTAAACACACAACATAGCAGTAAATCTACACACTAAAAGTAAGAACAGGGAGACAAAATAGTAGCAGAGTGGCCTTTGGAGTTAGAGAAGAGAACTATCAGACTGACCCCAGAGTGGCATTGTATGCTGTAATGGAGTCTATTAGCTTGTAACCATATCAGCTCATTATCTTGCATTACAAGGTATTTTAAAATGCTATTTTCTTTTTGGATAGACAGTAGTGCTTTCACTCAATTCTCTCTAGCAGTCACAGATGTGCAGGTGCAATACCCTGCATGCTCAAATTTCTAATGAAAAGGGAAAGCACTGAGAAAAATTCATACTGACTAATCATCAGGCTTACTTGTTTTTCTCACATATCCTAGAAATTTTCTTCATTCCAGGTCTTGGTTTTGTTTTGAGTTGTTGACTAGCATTCTTTTGATATCTAATATGTATTGTCTGCCCTCAAGTGGAAGTACTCTTTTATATATTAAACATTAATATTAACTAATAAATTAGGTGCCAGTTACTTTTAGTGATCTGGAAGAATGTTACATTTGTGGGACAAAAAATTTACTACCAGCTGAAACTCAACAATTTCATACTTACCAATGTAATTATTTGGAGACCCCCACCTCTGCCAAATTTGGTTCCTACTAGGGAAAAAAATAACAAAAAATCATACATATCATTGCTTTTAACCATATTTATGAAAGTGAGTATTTTGTCGACAATATTGGTTAAAAAGTTAGTACAAATGAGGAACTTGGACTAAAACACTGAAATAGTTATATCCTAATAAAGATATTTATTATTTTTAAATTATATTCCTAAAAATTATATCCTATATAATGATCAAGGTTTCCTGTAATAAATGTTGGATGGGAGAATTTCAATGTCATGGAGAAGATTTATAAATCAGGATTTGGATTTACTGAGGTAAAGGATAGGACATTGCCTCCTGACTTCAACTTTTGGCCAAAGATCCTCTCACACATATCCATATGATGCAATGTAATTTGAAATGTCACCATTTGCTAAAGGGTATCAAGTGGCTCACCAAATCAATAGGAAGACTGAAGAAACACTCTACAGCATGAACCAAAGGACTTAAGGCTCAACTAAGTATCAGCCACATAAATATATGCATAGAACATGTGGCAGATTACATTTTCCTCTCAATTCTCTGTTCCATTATGATAACATTATACACTCACACCCTTGCTGTGGTCTCTTGGTAGACTCGGCCATGTGACTTGCTGTGTCCAATGGTATGTCAGTGGGCATGATATAGCAAAGGCTTGGAATGTGCCTGGAACATGCATGTGCCAAGTATCCCACTGTCTTGGAAGAACGTGAGTGACAGGGAGATATTCTAAACAGTAGGCATGACTTGGAGCCAAGTCCAGCCATGCACAGTCTAGATCAGCTGAGCCCCAATTAACATGTAACTCGCAAGTGAGAAGCAAATGATTTCTTTATATGCCACTGAGATGTCTGTGCCTGTTTTTTGGTGCAGTAAAAGCTGTGTAAAACAGGAAAACAATAGCCCCAATATTACTGGACACTGGCAGTCATAGAATTTGCAAAAAGCAGCAATAAATATCTTGTACCTTCCTAATTTATCATCAGGTATCAAATTCCCAGATAACAATAGGTAATTAGGCATCAGACATCAATAGATAATAGAACTCCTTTGCTGTCATGATGATGAGTAAAATCCTGTTTCCCAAATATTTAAGGGTTATTCCAAAACAGGAAATGTATTCCAACACTGGATAGCCAAAAAAATAAACATCCACTATAATCAAGTAAAAGGTGTAGGTATTGAACAGAATCCCAAGTTAGGGGAATAAATACTAACTGGGCAGAATCTTCAGAAGAGGTTCCTTAATAAGCATTACACCAAAATAATGATTTAAAGTTTACTTTTCAAATCTGGAAAACAAAAGAAAACTTACCATCTTTCCTTCAGGTCTTCTGTGAACTTTAAAATGTTAATATGTTTTGTGATTTTCTTAAGGACTAGAAATCATAGTATTTTGTATTCCCCAAATTTGACCACCATTACCTGTTCATTGAGATCTTATAAGACTTTTGTTCCCCAAACAGGAAGTGAAAAATACTGTTAAAGGAAATCACAAAGTACTTTTAGAGTACGAGGAAATAGTAACTAATTGTGTCTGCCAGAAGTTGCATTTAGAGAGGGAGGCTTATGAGCAGCGTCTAGAGTGATGTGTAAGAATTTTCAGAAAAATTTTTTGAGAGGAGAACCTTTCGGGTACAGGAAGGACAATCCAATATGAAAGACAGATGTATAATGAGGTAGTTGGGAATTTTAATCAGAGATCCAAAACAAAGACAAGCAAGAATGATGGACATTTAGATGGCTGGGATCATGATTAAGGTGAAGGCAATATGTCAGTGTGACATGGTGCTTAGATGCATGAATGTTGGCACTGAGCGCACCAGAGTAATTGCCCCATGAATCTGGACAAAGCATGTTACTTCTCTCTTCCCTAGTTTCTTCAGAGAAAATCTTGTGAGATTTTATGTTAAGTGATGTTAAGTCACTCAAATGGGCTGTAGCAAAATCTGTGAGTAGGGAAGGGTAAGTAACGTAAAGCCACAAACGAGAGTAGGAGCCACATTTAAAAGCAAAACAAAACTAATGAAAACACAGTAACCTCATAACTCATAAGGTACAAACAATAGAGTTAACACTCTAACATGATTGAATATATACTTTGAATCAGGTGCTTTTCATACAATATATATACTTATTTATGTTAAAAATAATCACAAAGGTAAATATTATTCTTTGCCTTATTACAAATGTGAAAACTGGAGCACAGTGATATTAAGTAATTTACCCAAAGTTACACAATTAGTACATTGCAGAACTGAATTTGGAGCTCTGGTTATCTTGCCCCAGACTTCATGCTTTGAACCACTATGCCAGTGGCTTTCAAAGTAATTTTTTTAACTCGGTCGGTAATAAGAATTATATTTTATGTCATAAATTAGTGCGTGTGTGTGTGTGTGTGTGTGTGTGTGTATCAAGTTCCACAAAACTACAGGTATTTATATTATGTGTGACTTATTTGTCTATTTAAGGTCTAGTATAGTCTTTTTAAATTGTTTCTTTAGAAATGTTCATCACAGAAGAAAAACTTTATTTTAGAACCACTAAGTGGTCATAGTCTACTGTTTGAATAATACTGCACTGTGCCATAATTTGCACATCTTTCTAAGGAATTTAACATTTTTCTTACAAGAAAATGTAGAGACAGTGAAGAGCTTTAAATAAGGGAATAACCTAATCAGATTATATGCTTTAGAAATGTCACTCCCAGGGTGGAGATGAAGTTGGAGAAAGTTGGCACTGGAAGTAACAAACATACCTAGGAGACTGTTGTAATACTAAAGAAGAAAATAAAATGTGGAAAGCAGAAGTCAGGAAATGTAATCAAATGGCTTAGTGATTGATAGATGGTGAAACAGGAAAGAATCGAGAATAACTCCCATGTTTCCAATAGTGCGACTAGATAGGTAGTGGAGTCATTCATTAGGCTGGAGATTAGAAAAGAAATTGGTTATAAGACAAAAGTCATAAATTCAGGTAGTTGGAGTTTTGCCAAGTGTCAAAAATTAAGTAGAATCACATTTTGACCTGATAGATTTTGTAATGTTTTAGTGTAGTTAATAAACAACTAATTACTCTTGAATTATATCTATTACTACTCTATAGTCTAAAACAGATTAATTTCTTTATTATGTTTTCAAATTGTTGACTTACCTTGAGTTTCAAATCTATCAACACCCCGTTTTATTTTTCTCATATGAATGTTGGACAGTGGTTTTATCTCCTTGTTCAATTCTTTAACCTTAAATATCTTATCCACTCCATTCCTGTCTATGTCAACCTTCTCAGGTCACAATTACACAGATCCTATGCCATAGGATAATTATGCCACCACTTATGCTGACTTCTTAGTTAACTCATGTTGGCCCCCCAGCTACCACCCCATACTGTTGGGGGGTTCCTAAGCCATCTGTTTAATCTTCTCATCTACAGTTTTACAGAAAATTTATGTTTGCCAGTTGGAATTTTTTTCAGTTGTTAAAAACAAAATATGAGGAAACTTTTCCCACCTCAGTTCTTCTCGTCAATTTTTTTGGTATCACTTCTTTTTTCCCCAAATTTAAAAAGATTACTCATAATGATTCCACAATTAAACGTATAAATTCCTTATATCATATGATGTTCAAATAATTTGGACTATGAATTTGAATTCAGTTAAAGTGGCTATCTACCTTGAGCACTGTGTCTAAAACTGTCCAAAGTACTTACCCACCATTTCCTCTTCCTAGGCATGCTGTTTGACAAATTTCCCAGCCTCCCTTGCAGTTCTGTTTAAATCGTGTGACTGATGTGAGGAGAGATTATCTATCTATCTATCTATCTATCTATCTATCATCTATCTATCAATCATATATCTATCCATCTATCTCTTGATCCATTTATTATCTGTCATCTATTTATCTATTCATTCATCTTTTTATTTTTATAACTCTGGTCATCAAATCCCTATATAAATTCCCACCCTTCCTTCCTATAGTGAACTTGGGCACCACGTAGTTAAAATATCAGCAACACAAGATGAAAAGAGCCAGTAAAGCTGTTTCCGGCCAAGGAGAGTGCCAGACCCATACCGGACTGCAAAATTGTAGGCTTTAAATTTCATTTCAGAATAGACTGATCTATCCTTATATGTGCAAAGATTAATTTCCTTTTTTAATATTTGTTCTTTCCTTTCCATTTTGAGGACATTCTAGTTATAGAAGATAAATGTAAAGATAAACAGTTATGTTTTCTGTGTTCTCAGTTAACTTTATTTCACCCTCCCTAATGAATGTTCTTATTCCGCTTTTGTTTTCCTTGATCTAAAAGTCACTTATACATTTCACAAATTTCCTTATTCAACAAATAGTAGCACAAACTACGGGCCAGGTACTGGTCGAGGTGCTTGTGGGACCACAGTAAGTACTACTGTAGATCCGTTAGAAGCCTGGAGGAAAAAGAAGTCTATAATTGTGTGTGTTTGTGAATGCATTAGTAGAATATCACTTAGAGATGCAATGGGCTACTTTTAACTTTGAATTTTCATAATCAGAAAACAAGAGGAGATTTAAGAAGCAACAGCTGCTCTGGAGCTGTGTGTCTGGTGTTCAGCATGAATCCTTGTATCTTACATAATCACTGTCTGAAAGAATGAGATGAAAGGTTCTAGAGAGGATGGTCACTCCTTTGTAAATCAAATAACAAAGGAGTGTGAAAAAAATAACAAATTACTGTGAAAAAAATCACAAAGGAAGCAGACTTTTTGAAAGGATGAAGTTTTAGGCACTGACAAAGCTGTCTTCAACTCCTCAGATATGACTACCTTTACATTTTAATAATTAACAAAGGCATCTGAACAAATGTGTGTAATATATATGCAGTATATAGACATATATTAATATATACATAATATATATATGTAGTTAGTACATAGTTACATCATGCAAATTTTAACAAATTCTCTTCCTATATTTTCAATGATTCCATCCAGTAATAAATTATGATTTCATCTCAGTTTTCTCACTGGAATCCAGGATAGAAGTTGCTTTTATTGTTTTCACTGTCTTTTGAAAATTTAAAGTACAAGCAAAATAAATCAAGATGTATCACAAACTGTCTTCCTAGTCCTGGTAGTAGTTTTTGAGTACCACCAATGCATCTTGCTCCTTTACTAATTGGTAGATGATTATGAAGAAATTGACACTATTTTTTAAAAAGAAATGATGTAAAATACATTTCAGAAATCTTCTCTGATTTCTGTTGAATAGAAGTGAGTGTATGTGTTGGGCGAAGGGCAGTCTAGCCCACCTGGAAGGCAGCTACATTTACTGCTACGAACTTGGCATTGATGATGTATCATCTTTCACACTTGTTAAGATCTACATGGAATATTCCTTCTACCTGAGGGCATGCATTAGGACATATCATGTGATGTTTCTAAAACTTTTAAGAGCACGATTTCCAACATAGATATCATGTCTTAATTATGCAGTGGCAATAAAACTCTCAGGGAAGTTTATCATGTTAAGAATCAAAGGAATAAATGAGTCATTGTTTATAAATTGAATTCTTACAAAGATGAACTCAACCTCAACAGATTCATTTTGAACAGTTTGTGCTTCTAGGGGAAACAAGTGTTTCTCTGAAGAAAGATGGTGTATTGGAGTGTGTTTTTCATTTTTTTTCCAGAATTATCCACATGTATATATTACTGAGTGTAAAGATAAATGTTCAATTTTAAATGTTACCTGCCCTAAATATGTACAGCTTGCCAGTATGGGCTGCGTTTATCCCATGACATGAGTCCAGATTTTACTTGTGAAAGAAGAGAAAAGAGAATGTTTTATTAAAAATATGTACAAATGTTTAAAGAAAAGAAACAATAACCTAAAGAAATTCTCTCTACCTACCTATTTCATCCTTAATTCTTAATAAAGGAATCTAGTAATACCAGAAAATATCCAAACCATGAACGGCACATTGAGAAAAATTCTTCAATGGTGATTGAACTAGAGCTTTACATGTGATGCATAAGTGTATGGATTCATGTGCATAACATGCATTGAATACTTTCAATGCTCCATTTTTGAGTCTTAAATCTGTACTATTGCCTATATAGCATATGAGGCTTACCATTAGATTACTTTACAAAGTAGATAACTTTGCATATATGTATCTGTCTCTCACTCTATGTATATATACACATATATATACTTATATATAAACACATATATGTGTATACATACACACACATATATACACATATATGTATATACATAAACACACATACATACACACATATACATGCATGACTAGATTCAGAACCTTATCAAAGTTTACAATTATAAATTTCTGAGGGCAATGACCAGAAAGTTTTGTTGTGCCACTCTATTTCAGCATAGTTAAATTCTTCATAAACACAACGAACTGATACACCAACCTAGGCAGTGTTTTACAAACATTTATTTTTAAAATACTTGCTTTAATTGCCTATTTGCATGTTTTTACATTATCCTGTTGGACTCTTAAACCTGAGGTTTGTGTCTTGTTCACAGGTGTATCCCTAGTACTTAATAAGTACATCTTGCACATAGGTAACTCTCAAACATGTTTGTTAAATGGCCATACCAGTAGCTGTTACTACTCAAGGTCGTGTCTAGACACAGGTGAAATAGTGACCTGATATTGTTGTTCCTGGTGGTTTATGACCCAGCTTAAGATTTGGCTCTAGACCAGGAAACAGCTTTCTTAGTCTATTTTTTCCCATGGGGTGAATTATTTCCATTATATTATTTTTTATTATTAAATTATTTCTGATTAAATGTCACCGATTCTTTGAAATTGTAGCCAACTTCCACCTGTCTTCCACAAGCAGAGTGTATTCTCCCCCTCACCCCCGGCATCCTATGTGTCTTTAATCATTCCTCTAGCACAGCACTTATCATACTTTGTTGTGTCTATTTGTATATATGACTATACTCGACACTACATTGGTACTTCTTTGAGACTTTTACTTTATCATTTTTTTAATCTCCAGCCTTAACACAGGGTTAGACACATGTATTGGTCTCCAGATTCTTTCAGTGTAATTACCAAAGAGCCAAAGACCTCCTGATTTGGTTTGGAAAGAAATGTGTTTTATAATCTTTTTACTGTTAAATGTTGTGATTATGGGTTACGGCTTAACAAGGGATATGGCATTTAGGAAACATGTAACTCTTAGCAGATAGAAAGTCCCAAAGAGAATTGTGGAGGACAACTAGGCATTCCTTGAAAGGTGCCAGCCAGTCGTAAAGTACCTACCTTAAGACGCTTGAGAATCACTGTTATGCTTCCAGCTTCTTTTGACAGTCTTCAGTTGCAGGGCCACTTCTGAACCAGAGATCACCTGAGGGAACCTAGAACTGGCACCTCCTATAAATAAATCTGGTGAGAGACTGGCTGCTACCCTATGAGTTTTTCATATCTCCATGTGTGTATATGTGTTTTCATCTCATTTTTAAAGACCTATTTCCATCTTTCCCAAAATGTTTTCTGGAGCATTTGTTCCAGTGGATGGCAATAGTTGTTAGTTTAAGAAAGCATTTTGTGATTAAATAAATGTGGAGAATGAAGGGTAAAGTAAAACAAAACAAAACAAACAACATTCAGGAACCCTGAATTAGGGTTTTTCAGAGCCTCTAATACACAAATGAATGCTAAATTTTCAAGGGAAATAATATGTAACATTTTTCAAAAAATTATTCAACCATGGAAACATTATTTTTATCTTTTATGATATAACTATAAAAATACACTTTATGAAATATAAATCAATACCAATGAAGTTTTCCTACTCCTAGACACCCTCTTCAGATGTTGCCCTTATTCATATATCCAACTCTTCCTGCATGACTCAGACCCTGAGAGAAACTCAGGAACATTTCCTCAACTGGTGCTAATGGCATTACAAGACATGCAACATGAATATTCTTTCCTAAATTAAGTTTTAAATGAATATGTCGGCTCAAAAGTAACTGCTACATGCACAAATAAAAATGTCACGCTAATGTACAAATTTCAAGTCTATTAGACTTTTAAATAGTATTATATGATATTATATGACAATATGTTTGTCTTTTATTCCTTTGTCCTTTTCAGAATCAATTCTACCCTTACTACAGCAAAAGTAAAAATTTAGAAACATGAAGTGCAAATTACCAAGGGTTTAACCATAAAAATCCAGAATGTGTTTGTGTTATTGTATAACTAATAACGTTGGCTAAAATCTCAGCTTTCATCTAGTTTCTCAACACATAGGAAAAGTTAATAGAAGTGACTTCAGAATTTTGGTCTGTGCACAGGGATACATTGCACTTATTATTCAAGCTACTGTGTGATTCCATTTACATTTCACCACATGTAGTTCTTATGTATTACTTTTCTGTGGCAAGAATTTACATTCTTACAATTCTGGGATTGTTTAATAATCACTGTGCTCTGTTCCCAAATTAATGATATACCACTATAATAAGATGGTCAATAGAAGTAGAAAAATTAGAATATGACTAACTGTCAGAGACTTATTAAGCAAAACATATATCAATAAGTAAACATTGAGCCAAAACCCTTACCTTAGATATTGCACAGATATGTGCTTGAATGTAATAAAGTCAATGAAATTTATTGAGAATGTCAAATGAGCTCATTTGTTAACTCATTAACAAGACCCTGGTTGTCTCTTTAAAATGAGGTATACCCTCTCTTTAGTTTCTTAAAAAATAATAATATTTTCAATGTTATATTTTTAGAATTTGTCATAAATTAATAATTTAATGTATCAGTTTGAGATGCGTAAAAAGATTCATTGAATTCAAACCTTCAAGTCAATAGACTGAACCTTGAAATTGATATGTTAATATGTAATAGCATATTACTCTAATATTAATCTATTTCCTCAGGCTTACTAAACACCTACCATATGTTAAAATTCAGTTATTTTCAGTTCCAAATATTGGCCTTTTAATTTTTTTAAAGGCATTTGCTTACAAGCTTTGGTCGTTGGCATCACATCACATTGATGACTATGAAATTTTTCCTCTATCAATGAGTAGGAGGCAGGTCTGCTCATATCCACAGCTGGAATGGATCTGCTTCTATAAAAATGGGAAGTAGCAGCTGCAGAGAACATAAATTGTGCAATTGATTTGATTTTGCAAAGCAAACACATTCTTCGTGTTATGATTTAGCTTGCTAATTAGGCCCTGCATAATCAAAGGAACTTCGAAAGAAAATAATTCTGAATTAAGCTCAACTTCTACACCTTCTGACATGTCCTTGTAATATCTTTCACATTTTCAAGATCACTCTATCTTATTGAATGCCTTGAATAACAAAAGAATGATTTGCAAATAATGTCCCTTTGAGTGAATACGTCCTACTGCAAAATGCAAATAAAGCCAAACAGAGGAGTATTGATTGATCTTTGGCACCTGGGTCTCAACTACTATGCAAACCAAAAGCATATCTCTTTTTTCTATTTTGTAGCAAGTGTCTGTAAAGGGCCATAGTAAATATTTTTGCTTTGTGTGCTACATGCTCCATAATGCATCTAGCCAATTTCTCTTCTTAGGAGGAAAGCAATTATAGACAATATACAAATACATGGGTGTGGCTGTGTTGCAATAAAACTTTATTTACAAAAACAGGTAATGAGTTCTATTTGTCAACTCTTGGTTTATTTAATTCTCAGAAATGAAAATTAACAATGGTGTCAACTATACGTCAATTAAAAAAAATAGAGTGTTAACATAAACCATGAATAGAGGTAAAAAGATTTACTATATGACAGTTTAATTATCAGAAAGATGTTATATTCTAAACATATATGTATATAGCATATAGCATTAGAGTATACAAATACATTTTTAAAATGAAAACAAAAACTAAAGATAACCTATATGATAGTAGTAAATGTGACTTTATGTCATCAAGCCAACATTCTGTCATATATATTTCATATATCCTTCTGTTACATATAAAGAGAATCCACATATGTGGTATGTGTATATGTATTTATAAATGCATATGTATATGTTTATATGTGTATGGAGAAAGAATATATACACAGAACATTTTATGAAATATGTGTGGGATAAGAGGGGAAAATGGAAATGTATTACAGAACAAGCAAAACCTTGACTATTGATGGATTAAAAACAAATCTCTTAGCAAATTCATGAATTGTGTTTGTTTGTAATTTATATGTAGCTGCTTAATCAGTTAACATACATGTTGAATATTTCTTATGAGCTGACAACTCTTCTTCTGCTGTTAGTAGAAATAAAAGAAGTAAATCATGCTTGTCTTTTCGAAGCACAATATAATCGACATGCATGCATATATTCCCATAACTATAAACATATAATATAAACAAATATCTATGTATAATGTGATAATTCTCATATTATGAGTGAGAAAGATGATAGATGGATAGATAGATAGATAGATAGATGATAGATAGATAGATAGATAGATAGATAGATAGATAGATAGATGATAGATAGATAGGCAATAGATAGATCAATATATCTCACAGTAGTAGTACGCACAACAAATGTTACAGAAATTGGGAAGGAAGAGAGAATTGTGAGCTGTATGGTGTCAATGAAAGACCCTTAAAACAACATAGGCTTTGAAATATGAGTAACATGAATTAGATTTACATTAGGGAGAGGGAAATATTATTTTAGATGGTACAGGACACTGTGCACAAATAATGGGTAGGAAATTTCAAGCTGGCCTAATGAGGGAGATAAGAATTTAAAAAAAAAAGTAGATTGGGGTACAACTGGAAAAAGAACCTTGTGTCTCATATAAGAAAGTATTAACTTTGTTTCATAACCAACGTAGAATCAGTTATTGATTAGAGAAGCAACTAGATGAAACTGCTTTTCAAGGTGATTACTCCAGTAGAGGTTGTAAAATGAGATGAACACAGAAGGTGGCAGAAAACAGTGAGACTGATTGGGGAGGTTTTGCATGATGAGTTGAGAATGATTGAAACAGTGTGGTGGCAATGCCAGTGGAACTGAGCAGATGTATCACTGAGCCAGTCTCAAAGAACTATGAGAATAACACCTGGCATTTCATTTATGTAATGCAAATTTACTATTATGAGTCAGGGAACATGCCAGGCAGTGACATTTTTACTTGCATTCACATGTTTTATCTTACGCACACAAAAAAGAGACGGAACTTGCAAAATGTTTGGGACTTTGACATAAAGTGTCTAGGATAACACACCAGTAGGCATTTAAGGAAAAACACCCCAATAATAGCAGGTACAGTTTGGAATCAAACAAATTGGTGAAGTGGTTGCTAACAAATTTTAAAATAGATTCTTTGAAACTAATATGCTGTTTGTATATAGTGAATCTCCCTACCAGGAATGCTTCTGGCTCAGCATCTTTGTATCATTTCTTTACCTAGGATATTCTTTGCTCAGGATTACTTCCTTTATGCAGGACCCAACTCAAATGTAACCTCTTCTGAGGCCTTTCCTAACCTCACACCTGATCTCAACTAACCACTATCTCCATTACTTCCTGTCCTATCATTCTACTTCATTATTTCACAGTTCTTAACACTATACAAAATTACTTATTTTTTTGTTTTTCCTTGGTCTTCGGCTGTAAATTTTTTGAGAATAGGAACATTGACTTCCTTTGTCATTACTGTATCTCTAGTACAGAACTTGGCCCATTGTAAGCATTCAACATACATTAGCCAAATGAATAAATGAGTGAATCAATTTAAAAATAACTGTGCATATGAGTAGAATTAACCATTTCCCATTACCACCTGGAGCCTAGGCCCTAATCACTTCTTAGATAGGTTAATGCAAATTCCTCCTGTTTCTCTTGAGTTTCCAACCTTCCACTTCAAATAGCCCTTACTTACAGAGAGATTAAGCTTACTAAAACACCATTCTAATAAGGTCAATTCATATAATTGGATGTCTTCCTCTCTTCTGTGTGATGACACTGAAATTCCTCATCCAGGAATTCAAAGCTCTCAGGAATCTCATTCTAACTCAGTTATCCAATGCATTTCCTAAGACTACAAAATACTTTTTTATTCTCGGTAAGGCTGCTTTCTTGAAGGTTGCCTGTAAACTCTAAACTCATTCTTGTGTTAATACTTTTACATGGAGACTATTCTTACACAGAAGAATCCACTTATCAAATCCACTTATCAAAATCTTGCAAAGTGTTCACATACCACCACAATTAATTAAAACATATCAATATATTCTTAGTATATTAATAAACATATTTTTAATACTTTTATTACAATGTTTTAGGATGACCCTATAAACTTACAAATATCTCAAGGAAATCCATATTTGGGAGTTAAAGTGACTATTTCTTTTATACTTTGCAAAAACTCTACTACAACCAGAGGTGCTTATTTGTAAATACTTCTTCAATTCAAGTGTAATTTAATTACACATTTTCTTTATTCTGTTATGGTTATTAATCTGGGTTTATGTATGTATGTGTGTGTACACATAAACATGTATATGTGTATAACGATATACAACTTTATATGCATATATTAGAAGTAAAAAATAATTTCTGGTCTTCAAGCTAAAATGCCTAAAGAGAGGTGCCTGGCTGGCTCAGTAGGTTAAGCATCCAACTTTGCCTCAGGTCATGATCTTGCAGTTCACGAGTTCAAGCCCTGTGTCAGGCTCTGTGCTGACAGCTCAGAGACTGGAGCCTGCTTCTGATTCTGTGCCTCCTTCTCTCTTTGCCCCTCCCCAGCTTTGCTCTGTCTCTCTCTTTCTCAAAAAAAAAAAAAAAAAAAAAAAAAAAAAAAAAAACCCCCCCCAAAAA